>NC_080550.1:18765018-19065018 GCF_028640845.1 Ahaetulla prasina | reverse complement strand
ACTACTAAAAATGAGAGGGAGGGAGGGAGAGAGAGACAGGGTCCTTATTTGACCAAGCAACTACGTTAATTTCAAACTGAAACACTCAGTCTAATAAGTAATAGGAAAAACAAGAGACGGAAGGCATATTGATATTATAACTTCGGTCTTTGAAATCTGGAAAGTCATTCTAATTAATCACCCCAGTAGGACAAGCCTGTCCCACTCAATGGAAGTGGCCTGCTACAGACCCCACCTGCCAAGGAATTCCAGTGGGTGGGTTTAAGGAGAACTGCTGTGGACCCAACTCTAAGAACAGTCTACCACCAGAAATAAGAACTGCTCCCACCTTTATGGCTTTCGAGAAGGGTATTAAAACTTGGCTTTTGTCGTGTCCCACTCCTCCGCTGACGGCTGGGTCAGGGAAATCCGAATCAGGCGTGCCTCTGCAGCTCTGCCAAAGTCCTAGCAAAGTTCTCAAGGCAGGCAGGAGACCAGGAAGTGACATCAGCAAGATAAGGTAGACTTTGCCTGACTCAGAGAATGCCAGAAAGCAGATCCTTTATATAGGCCATGGGGTGTGGCTCCATGACTCAGCACTTATCCAGGCCTGCCCCTCCCTTCCTTCTGTTGACGCCGCCTATCAATTCTCCTGAAGCGAGTGTCACTCCAGTCTGCAGCTGTTGGTAATTGACCTTCCTCAGGCTCACATGCTGTGGGGAGGGGGGGTCTAGTTGCTCCGTTTGCCTGGGCATAGAGCCAGAGCTGGGGGCTGGAGGCACTTCTTCCTCCTCGGCCTGTCTGGGCATGGAGCCAGGGCTGGGACCGGGAGGCACTTCTTCCTCCTCGGCCTGTCTGGGCATAGAGCCAGGACTGGGGCCGGGAGGCATGCTAGGACATTCCTCAGCGTTCGGAAGCAGATAAGACGGGCCTGGCTGCGGGGAAAACGGACGAGGCACAACAGCTTTGCTGGATGGCTTGGGGCCCCCGTGGGGGCTCTCACCACTGAAGGTGGTTGAGGAGGTAAGAAGACTTCATCACATCCATTTCCTTGCTTCTGGTTCTTTGCATAGTTTTAAATTTTTTAACTGCTTTGCTATTTATCTCTTTATCTTTTCATAATCTGTAAACTTGACCTATCGGAGAGATGGGAGGCATATACATTTAATAAATAAACATAAATAATGAAGGGGAGTTGAAGTTTCAACTTTTTAAATAAAGAAATTTAATACTTTTCAGATACTATATCGCTGGTATCAGTGCCAGTGTGAAATAGATCAGCAAGTCAACTTTCACTGGCATAATTTTTTTTTTCATTTTTTAAAGCGTTAATCTGGTATAATTTTTTTATTATTATTTTAAATATTTTATTAATATTAAATATAAATTATATTAAATATAAATTATATTATAAATTATACTACCTCTCACAATACTTGACAACACAGTATCAACAGTAGAAACCTTCAGATTTCTAGGTTCTATCATATCGCAAGATCTCAAATGGACAGCTAACATCAAAAACATCATTAAAAAAGGACAACAAAGAATGTTCTTTCTGCGCCAACTCAGTAAGCTCAAACTGCCCAAGGAGCTGCTGATTCAGTTCTACAGAGGAATTATTGAGTCTGTCATTTGCACCTCTATAACTGTCTGGTTCGGTTCTGCAACCCAACAAGAAAAACACAGACTTCAGAGGATAATTAGAACTGCAGAAAAAATAATTGCTACCAACCTGCCTTCCATTGAGGACCTGTATACTGCACGAATCAAGAAGAGGGCCGTGAAAATATTTACAGACCCCTCGCATCCTGGACATAAACTGTTTCAACTCCTACCCTCAAAACGACGCTATAGAGCACTGCACACCAGAACAACTAGACACAAGAACAGTTTTTTCCCAAAGGCCATCACTCTGCTAAACAAATAATTCCATCAACACTGTCAGACTATTTACTGAATCTGCACTACTATTAATCATCTCATAGTTCCCATCACCAATCTCTTTCCACTTATGACTGTATGACTATAACTTGTTGCTGGCAATCCTTATGATTTATATTGATATATTGACCATCAATAGTGTTGTAAATGTTGTACCTTGATGAATGTATCTTTTCTTTTATGTACACTGAGAGCATATGCACCAAGACAAATTCCTTGTGTGTCCAATCACACTTGGCCAATAAAATAAAAAATTCTATTCTATTCTATATTTTATTATGACACAATATGACAAACACATAACATACAACATATAAATATATCCTCTTTTTAACCAATGTTTCTTAGTGGTCTTCCTTCTGTTTTATGCTTCCTCCCCGCCCCCCGTATCTCTCTTACTGTTTTATTTTCTTCATTGTCCCTTTTTCTTTGGTTACATTGTATTTTCTAACACTAATAGCCTTACTTTTATACATTTCTATATATTTTTGTATACATATTTTACATTTCTAGATTCTCCCCTATATATATTGTTCTTTATTTCTAGTCTCAAGCCATTCATACCATTTGTTCCAAATTCTGTAATCATCTGTCTCTTCTTTTTCTTTAATTTCTTTTGTTAATTTGTCCATCTCGGCACATTCTAAAGCTTTTTCTATCACTTCTTCATCTGTTGATGTTCTTTCCTGTTTCCAGTTTTGTGTGTATGTTATTCGTGCAGCTGTTATGATGTGTAAAATCAGATATTTTATTTCTTTGGTGTATGTTCTCATGAATATCCCTAATAAAAATGTTTCTGGCTTTCTTTCAATTGGTTGGTCTATTATTTTTTCTAGCCATTTCTTTATATTTGCCCAAAAAATTTTTCACTGGCATAGGTTTTTTTTTAAAAAATAATTTTTTATTTCCATTTTTCAACATCATAATTATGTACAAACTATTATCCATCATTAATCATTAATTTTTATTTATTACTGATTCAGGCCTGCCCGACTGCCACTTCCTTACTACACAACCTCCCTCTCTACCCTCTACTACTTTCCCCCTTCATCCCCTTCACTTTACTACTTCCTCTCCTCCTTCTCCACTCCTCCCTTCTTCCACCCTATCTAACCTTCTTATTCCCCTCCTCCTTCTCTACTCATTCCTACCTACTTTCTTCCCTCCTTCTACTCCTCTCTCCTTTTCTTCCTGAAATGGCAGTCGAGCATCCCCAATATCATTTTAAATTTTTTAATTTCATATCTTCAAAAATTACTGTACATTAATAATCAGTCCATGTTTCACTTGTTGATTCATTTCCCCCTTCCCCCTTCCCCCCAGACTTCCCAGAGCAAATACCGGGTATTATGACCAACAATCACAAGCTAAAGTATACAAAATATACATAACCTCCCACCTTAAAAAATTTAAAACTATAGATCCCCTCACAATAAAAATAAAAAGATAGGAAAGAATAATAAATAAAAAAAAGAAAAGAAAAGGAACAATACCAACTTCACATATTACTTCTTCTTACAGTCCATTTTTAAAATTAATCCATCTTCTCAAATTCGATTTTTTTTTCCACTTGTATATTCCTTCAAATTTCATAAGTCCATTTCTCAAATTACAGTCCATCTTCTCGAACTCAAATTTTTATCACTTATATATTTCTTCAATGTCCATTCTTCTTACAGTCCATTTTAAAAATTAGTCCATCTTCTAAAGTTCAAAAAAAAATTTTCCCGCCCACTTATATATTCCTTCAAATTTCATAAATCCATTTCTTAAATTACAATCCAGCTTCTCAAATTCAAATTTTCATCACTTATATATTTCTTCAATTGCCATAACATTTAATGTCCATTCTTCTTACAGTCCATTTTAAAAATTAGTCCATCTTCTAAAGTTCAAAATTTTTTTTCCCCCGCCCACTTATATATTCTTTCAAATTTCATAAGTCCATTTCTTAAATTACAATCCAGCTTCTCAAATTCAAATTTTCATCACTTATATATTTCTTCAATTGTCATAAGATTTAATATTCAGTCTTCCAATACTACTCCATCAATCAAATATCAAGCAAATAATCATTTAGACTACATCCACAATATAACAGTAAACAGTTAAAATCATTACAGCCACATTATCTAAATTCATAAATTTCACTTTCCATCCTTCACAATTGAGTAATATCATCCCATAGATTTATACCATACAAATAGCAAATAACAAAAATCCTATAATTTATATCCTAAACAAATCAATTCCAAAAATTAACCATAATCATCCTATTCACATCTTAAACATTCCTCCCCTCTCCCATTCTATTTTCCATCATTTCCAAACCAGTTAATTTAGCATTTAACAACAAAGGATTCCCACTCTTTAAAACATTAATATAAAAATGTCTCGCTTTAATAACTGAATTAAGAAAATACTTTCTACCTCTAAAATTCACTGACAAACCCATTGGGACTTCCCATCTAGGTTTTAACATCCAGATAAGTAAAGTATATCCAACAAGAAGAATTCGGACCTCACATCTGCAAGATCTAAAATGGACAGCTAACATCAAAAACATCATTAAAAAAGGACAACAAAGAATGTTCTTTCTGCGCCAACTCAGTTTTGCTGTTCCATTGCACTCCCAGCAAAACATTGTCAGGTTTTAGTGGGCCACCCACTAAATTCATAGTGGACTTTTCCAAACCACGTAGTTCTAGTACAATACGTCTCCCTACTACAATGTGTATTTGGCTAAAAGTTTAAAGCAATAACAACATGCTTAACAAGATACAAAGCTCAGGGATCATTAATCAATATGTTCAATGTTATTTGTGATAATTCATCATGACAAGATATTAATGACTTACTGTACCCTTCAGAGGTGAGATTAATGCAAATGAGCGGGCCACAATTAACTTTAGTGTTCCCAGCTCACAGGAATGGACAGAAGATTACAAATGACAAGAATATGTCAACTGCAATAATCAATAAAGGGAAGCTTAGAAGGTGATCTATATTTTATAGCCCTATCTTGAGATGCAGTTTCAGCTCAGCCCACTGTTGTCAGAGTCATACCACTGTTTTCAAGGAAGTGGGTATTTAATTTTCTGGTCTCTTTTTTAAAAAAAAGGAGAGAGAGAGAAAGGAAAGGGACTGGAATGCCATGAAAAAGCATAAGTCCAAGTATATTGTCTAACGTATGAAAACGGCAGGAAACCAAATTCAGAACCTGCATTCCTCATCAGCTGAAGAAAATTGTGTCTGTTCCCAAATTGAAACAGTAAGGCCAAGAAGAAAATAACCTGCCCTGCTGTGTAATATATTTATTCAATTAAAGAAAAGCACATTAACAGAGCTTTCTGAAAGACCCCTTTCATTTGATAACTTGGTTTCATACAATGCAGCCCGAGAGAGACTGGAAATATGGGAACCACAGCCTCCATCCCTCACCAGATCTTACTCATGTTGGGGTTAGAAACTGAGATGAAGTTTATATACCCCCAAATCCCACATGTAGGATTTCCTATTGTTTAAAAATGAGTCTTGGAAACACGAAATGAATATTAGAGCTTTCAAAGGAGACACACATTTATGCTCTCACAAGACTAATATTCATTATTTTGTGGTACATGAATTGTCATGCTCTATGAAAAACAGCTGTTGTGTTGTCTCCATGAAAAACAAAACAAAAAAGAACTGCAATTATAGCCCAATAATATGAAGATAGGAGGTCAATTTATTTTGGTGATAGCTCCGGTTGGCCACAGGGTTTCCTGCCCCAACTAGGTAACACAATAGGCAACAATCACATTACCTACTTGCGTAATGCAAGATCTGCAAGCAATCAACCAAGCTCAGACAGCACCAAGGACTCCATACGGCATTATCTAGCTTAATCAAAGTTTATTGTGAAGTAGGAATGAGGAACCGGATTCCAAAATGTACCCAGTAGAGAATTTTCCAGCAAATACAATATATCCTCAGAAGAGACAACTTATCAAGACCTATGTTGTGTTAAAAGTAAAGGAAAAAGAGACAGCTGGTAAATCAACCAGACCTGAATAGTTTATGGTTACTTCCATTTACATGATTATGATTATTTATGCTGAAACCAGGCATCTTTCAGCCAAAATTGATGCCAGCATTTTGGCTAATTTACAAAAATGAATCATAATTGTGGAATGCTGAATTATGTATTCCTGATTATTTAGCCACTCCCACAATCATTAATCAAACAGGTTGGTCCTAGAGGAGATCAACCCTGACTGCTCTTTAGAAGGCCAGATCCTGAAGATGAAACTCAAATACTTTGGCCACCTAATGAGAAGGAAGGATTCACTGGAGAAGAGCCTAATGCTGGGAAAGATTGAGGGCAAAAGAAGAATGGGACGACAGAGAATGAGGTGGCTGGATGGAGTCACTGAAGCAGTCAGCGTGAGCTTAAATGGACTCCAGAGGATGGGAGAGGACAGGAAGGCCTGGAGGAACATTGTCCATGGGGTCACAATGGGTTGGACACAACTTCGCAACTAACAACAACAATCATTAAATAGAAGCTTATCAGCTGTATTCCTCAACCCATAGCTTATGCTACTAGGGTTTAATAATATAGGATTAATTATTTATTATTATGTATAAACACAGCCAATGAAGTATTTTCTGGAAACCCTTCACATTTCGAAAATGCAATGGATTCCAAAGAAAGCAAGCTTTTGGGGTCAGATCCCCATGTTCCCACCCTCTTGATTAAAAAGTGTGTCAATTTCCCAGGCGCTAAATTTAGTACAGTTCAACCCAAAGAACAACTTGAAACTCAGTGAGCTCCAGCGGTATTGTGTATGACACCAAGTGTCAATAAGAATTAGATACATCATTAACGGGAGGCAAAAATTAATCAGGTCTAAATATAATTGTGACTGAACAAGATGTGTGGCTTAATCACCCGCCAAGTTTTTTCCTGTAACTTAACAAAAATAAATTTGGCTAATTATTCAACATATTCCAAGTTGGGTAAATAAGAATTTCCCCCCCATTGCCTTCTGTTTAATTGTGGCTTGGCACCAAGAAATATATATCAAAATTATAGTATTTCCCTTGACAGAAATCTTCTTGCTTCCATACATTGTTATGACTCTCTGCAGAGTATAGAGAACTGCTGACAACCCTCGAACATTGCTACAACAATATTACTATACTTGGCACAGAAGTACCCTTGCGGCAACACAAAAGCTGTAATTTTGATTGTCACTTCATATTATGCTGGATATTATTTTACTTTATACACATGCACACACTCATAAACTCTTAATAGACCACCGTTTTCTCACTGCCCAGTTCCTTTATAATAAATAAATAGCATCGTAAAACAACTAAACCAACAGCTCGGTCCTTTTTTATCTTCTTCAAATCATCATTACACATGCAATAGTAACAGAAGGGAGGGGGGGAGGAAACTGTGTGTGAAAGTTATTTGTGATATGGATTATTATTCAACTGTATTTCTCCCAGCCAGATTATTCATCATGAGGAGTCCAGTTTTCCACTTCAAAATGTAATATTTGAAACGACATAAAAGTCATAATCCAGCTGCAATGCACTAAGAGAAGCAAAATCTACTTAACTGGCAAACCGTTCATCAGTCAAGCTCTTCCTTTACAAATATCCTGAGGAACATTGTGGTTACATATTGTATGTTCATTTATTGTATCGCATATCATTTATTCTCCTGCAATTCACCATGGACGTATTGGTATTCAGGGGCTAATTGTACCGTACAGCTATAATATACTGTTGACACATGCATGACTTATAATTTCTAGGCACTGGAAAGTATTTATTGTATCTGATCAACATTTATATGAAGGCTGTACTGTATGGGTATGTATGCACTTAAATGGGTGAGTAAGCGTACATGAGAAGTTATTTCTTTAAAGAATCTTAAACATCAAGATTAAGGACACAGAACAAGGTAGAACTAAGTTCAAGGTAAATTGCTCTTTCCAAACATACGTTTTCAAGCATTCCTCATGAGAACTAACCATACATTTGACTTGATTTTTAAAAGGTTAATTAAACATGGAAATCTCATCTCTTCCTGTGCTACTTCACAGCAGATTGTATCGATGAAACCTTTAGACGTTTGATTGCTCCTCTTTATTCCCAATAATTCCTGAAGAGCGCCTGGTATTTTATAATGTACTTCAGAAACTTTCACCAACCTGTGTATGATTACATCCAGCTACGAAGCACACTGATTTTTCTCTTATCAATTCAACTTAGATCGAGTGCCGTTTTCTATGGTTAACCCCCCCTATTGTGTTCTTTTTTTCCTCTCTGCTTATTTCCGTTTACTTTTTGTTTTTAAATATTACAGGAATTAAGCAAAGAAATAATGAGCACAAAAGGCAATATGACCACCCTCATCATATTTTGAAGGCAGCATAACTCGAGCTTCAAGCCTGTTTTATGGAAAAGAGGTTGTTTCCTATTTTTTTTATCAACTTCGTATAGTTTGAGTCATATTTCTGCAATAAAATATTCAGTGCAAGATACAAAACAATAAATCTAGTACTGAACACAGATAAGAAACACACTGTGCTACCAACCACAACATTTGATTTACAAGAATGCCCCTTCAATGTGTTTGCTTTAAAGATTTATAACTTGCCTTTCAATCAAACGATCTCCAAGGTAGCTTACAAAATAGTAAAACAAAAGGAGCAAAAATTATGCACACTAAAATTGTCTTAATATTCATTAAATTTCATTATATTTTACTGATAATACATAACAGTACTTTTTTCTAATGTCTCAAGGATGGTAGCAGGCAGGCAGGCAGGCAATCAATCAATCAACCAATACCTAACTATCCAATTTTTTTGTAGGCAGAGACTTCTCAAATAGGGCCTTAGTAAATATTAGTAAGTACATGAACAGTATTACTAAATGTGCAAATTGGTGATTTTTATCTATGTAAATCTTTGGTGTAATATCTTGTAATGTAATATCTTTGGTGAGAGCTGTGGGAACCTAGTCAGAAGATTGAGAGTTCAATCCTAGGTAGCAGCAGATGTTTCTCTCCTAGGATGCAAGAGAAAATATTGTGTGACTGTGAACTGTGAACTTTGCATAGGCGCCAGGAAGGGCAGCCAGCCAGTAAATGCCCAGCTCCACACCATTTCCCCCCATTCTACCCCGAATTAAGGGATTACAGGTCGTCAAAAGGGAGACTATTGAACTTTGAATAAAGGATGGGTTTTTTATGTATCTATGTATTGAGCTTTAATGTTGGAGAAGGTTCCTGAGGATACCATAGATAGCCTTCAAAGCAAATGCATCACTGAACAAATCAACTCAGAGTTCTCACTTGTGACACAAAAGACCAGACTCAAATTATCCTACTTCAGACACTTTATACAACAACCTAGCTATATAGAGAAGATTCCGATGCCAAGAAAAGCTGGAAGAAAAGGGAAGTGGCAAAATGGATGGACTCAGTTACAGCTGCAACAATGTGTCATCAGAAGACCTGAAAATCCAGATTAGGGGCAGATTGGCATGGAGGAATTATATGTGGTCACTAAGGTACAGGTAAAGCTTCCCCTCGCACATTTGTGCTAGTTGTTTCTGACTCTAGGGGGTGGTGCTCATCTCCGTTTCACAGCCAAACGTCCCAAGACGTCTCATATGGTCATATGGCTGGCATGACTAAATGGCAAAGGCGCACGGAACACTGTTACCTTCCCACCAAAGGTGGTCCCTATTTTTCTACTTGCATTTTTTACATGTTTTCAAACTGCTAGGTTGGCAGAAGCTGGGACAAGTAACGGGAGCTCACCTCATTACGCGGCACTAGGGATTCGAACCGCTGAATTGCCGAACTTTCAATTGACAAGCTCAGCATCTTAGCCACTGAGCCACCACGTCCCATTTATGTGGTCACTAAAGCCAGTTACAATTTGATTAATCAAAAATAAATACCCTCAAATTATTCAGAAGTTCTGTATTTCAAAAACACTTTTAAAAAAAAACAAAAAACACTAGTTTATTTTCAACTAGTTGAGGAAGGCGTACAATGGTGGGAAAACCCTGTATTTTCTTCCCTAAGTTTGAGTTTCCCAAGGTAGATACTGCTGCTAACCCCCATCATCTTATTTTGTCACTGACTGATCTCAGCATTACAAACAATTCCAACGACAATGTTCAAGGCAGAAGAAGTGAAAAGTTCTAAGAGTAGTCAATATGGCATTTTAGCAGGAATCAATATCCTCGTATTCAGATCCTAGAGTCAAAGTGCTGGTGTAATCATCTACTCAGATCAGGAAACTTAAGAGAAAAGTATTTCCAGATATCTGCCCTACTAGCACTTCTTTAAACAATTGATTCCATTGAGGAAAAAGGAGTTACTTCCCTTTCTTCATGATCAAATTCACCCTCCTGTATTTTCAGTTTAATTAATCTACACTTGAACAAATCTTTGACTGCTCATATGGAACGGCCTTCAGGTATGCTATGCTCCCATATTCCTTTGAAACTTTTCATCTCTTCGATCCAGACCTCTCTGAGATACCTACCTGAGCTTCCACAAGGAAATGATCTCTGCATTAGCAGGATGTGAGTGGGGACAGAATGATATCTGATAAATGAGTGCATGCATCAAATATACGATTCTCTCGCCTCTCCTGTTCAACATCTACATGAAACCGTTGTGCGAGGTCATCAGTGGCTTCGGGGTGAGTTATCAGCTGTACGCTGATGACACTCAGCTGTACTTTTCCACCCCGGGCCACCCCAACGAAGCTGTCGAACTGCTGTCCCGTTGCCTGGAGGCCGTACGGGTCTGGATGGGGAGAAACAGACTCAGACTCAATCCATCCAAGACGGAGTGACTGTGGATGCCGGCACCCCGGTACAGTCAGCTGCAACCGCAGCTGTCTGTTGGGGTTGAGTCACTGGCCCCAACAGAGAGGGTACGCAACTTGGGCGTTCTCCTGGATGGACGGCTGTCGTTTGAAGATCATTTGGCGGCCGTCTCCAGGAGAGCCTTTTACCAGGTTCGCCAGTTGCGTCCCTTTCTGGACCAGGATGCCTTATGCACGGTCACTCATGCTCTCGTCACTTCTCGTCTGTATTATTGCAATGCTCTCTACATGGGGCTACCCCTGAAGTGCACTCGGAGACTCCAGTTAGTCCAGAATGCAGCTACGCGGATGATCGAGGGAGCTTCACGTTGCTCCCGGGTAACACCGCTCCTGCGCAGTCTGCACTGGCTACCTGTGGTCTTTCGGGTGCGCTTCAAGGTTCTGGTTACCACCTTCAAAGCGCTCCATGGCTTAGGGCCCGGGTACTTACGGGACTGCCTGCTGTTACCTTATGCCTCCCATCGACCCGTACGCTCTCACAGAGAGGGTCTTCTCAAGGTGCCATCCGCCAAGCAATGCCGGCTGGCGGCCTCCAGGGGAAGGGCCTTCTCTGTTGGAGCACCTACCCTCTGGAACGAACTTCCCCCCGGTTTGCGCCAAATATCTGACCTTCGGACCTTTCGCCGGGAATTAAAAACTTACTTATTTATCCAAGCGGGACTGGTCTGATTTTTAAATTTTTTAAATTTTAAATTTTATTTTTTTGTAATTTTATATGGGGTATTTAGGTTAGGTCAATTGACGGTTTTAATTCGGCCATTATTGAATATGTATTTTAAATTGATATTTTAACTTTGTATACTTTATTGTTTTTATCTTTGGCTCCCTGAGTCCTTCGGGAGAAGGGCGGTATAAAAATTTAAATAAATAAATAAATAAATAAAAATAAATTAGGGGACTGGAGGATAAAACATATGAAGAACGGTTGCAGGAACTGGGTATGTCTAGTTTAACAAAAAGAAGGACTAGGGGAGACATGATAGCTGTGTTCCAATATCTCAGGGGCTGCCACAAAGAAGAGGGAGTCGGGCTGTTCTCCAAAGCACCTGAGGGTAGAACAAGAAGCAATGGGTGGAAACTGATCAAAGAAAGAAGCAACTTAGAACTAAGGAGAAATTTCCTGACAGTTAGAACAATTAATAAGTGGAACGACTTGCCTGCAGAAGTTGTGAATGCTCCAACACTGGAAATTTTTAAGAAAATGTTGGATAACCATCTGACTGAGATGGTGTAGGGTTTCCTGCCTGGGCAGGGGGTTGGACTAGAAGGCCTCCAAGGTCCCTTCCAACTCTGATGTTATGTTATGTTAAATAATTTATAAATAAATAAATAAATAAATAAATATAAATAAATAAATAAATAAATAAATAAATAAATAAATACCCATGGAATTTAAAAAAAAAAAGCCAACCATGGTTCTGACAACTGAAGGAGGCAGACTTTTGTTTCCTGGCAAATAGATGGGGAAGAAACGGAGGTAGTGACAGATTTTATTTTCCTGGGCTCCAGGAGCACTGCTGATGGGGACTGCAGCCAAGAAATTAAAAGACACTTGCTCCTGGGGAGGAAAGCTATGGTAAAGTTAGATAGCATACTAAAAAGCAGAGAGATCACCCTGCCAACAAAAATGCGTATAGTCAAGGCTATGATTTTCCCAGTTGCAATGTATGGCTGTGAAAGTTGGACCATAAGGAAGGCTGAGCGCCGAAGAATTGAGGCCTTTGAACTCTGGTGCTGGAGAAGACTCCCGCGAGTCCCTTGGACTGCAAGGCGATCAAACCGGTCAGTCCTAGAGGAGATCAACCCTGACAGCTCTTTAGAAGGCCAGATCCTGAAGATGAAACTCAAATACTTTGGCCACCTAATGAGAAGGAAGGACTCCCTGGAGAAGAGCCTAATGCTGGGAAAGATTGAGGGAAAAAGAAGAACGGGATGACAGAGAACGAGGTGGCTGGATGGAGTCACTGAAGCAGTCGGCGTGAGCTTAAATGGACTCCAGGGGATGTTAGAGGACAGGAAGGCCTGGAGGAACGTTGTCCATGGGTTCGCGATGGGTCGGACACGACTTCACAACTAACAACAACACATTGAAGATGCAGGACTTCTCTCGAAGAATCAGTAGCTGGGACAATGGGACAATTCTTTCTTGTAAGAATGCCTCTTTTCCACAATTTACACTCAATCCCATTGATTTCAATAAAGGAACTCTTAGAAAAAGGTTCCCTCACTCAAATAAATACTGGAATCCAGAACTTCCTCACTACTGAAGTGGTAAGCATGGAGATGATAAGCACATGCTTTAGTGAACCATAATCCGTCTTTATCTGCAGTGTGGTTTTCTAAGCAAATAGCATATAAATCTGTACCAACAAAGGGTGTTTTTTTCTCTCCGAAACAATAAAAGCATGTGCTTTTATTAAACTAAAAATTTTCTGTACTGTAAAATCCAGCAACCATCAGAAAACTAGGAGAGCAACCTTGAAAATTCCAGCAGGTGGATTGATCCATTCCACACCCTTAGATAGGTTTTGTTAATTGCGAAGAAGCCATGATAATGTTTTCAGCAACTAAGGTGGGTGCTAACTTCTAAATATATCACGCTTAGTCACATTCTTCCTTCTGACAGTCTCCCGCCTGCAACTGCCACAACACTGAAAATGCATTAAGAAACGATCAGAGTTTTTGTTTAGACAAGAAACAATCACTGACCCGTTTTGCCTCCTACAATAAAGCGTTATCGAAAAATTTCAGCAGTGTCTGCTGACCGCACCAAATTTAACAAGGTTCTCAAATGAACCCAGAGTAACTTTCCCACTGTGACATATTAATAATAAGTTCCTTTCCCCATCTATCCCAAGCCATGAATATGTAATGTTAGAAAATGAGCCCTTTTCAAGCAACAGAATCTCAGACGTGAATAAATAAAAACTATCCATCACAAGCCTGTGAAAAATTAATGAGAGTTCTGAGACACCACAGGAAAAAAAATTGGTTACTGGAAAGATAAAGTCCACTATGTAAAATTCTTCAGTGATTCAACAAATACATATGTGTGTGTGTGTGTGTGTGTGTGTGTGTGTGTCCACACACGCGCACGCGCACACATACAACAATAAATTTCATAAACACCTTTCAACTCTAAAGCTGCATCAGTTTGAAAAGAAATCGGTATCAAAAGATATGTGTGGGGACTTAAAAGTGGAGATGGTATATTAAAGAAACGTTGCTCACAATGGCTAGGATCCAGAAAACACAATGGTGAGAACTGGATGGCATCTCTTGTCTTATTGAAATGACTAAGTAATCCAGCAAATGCAGTTTTGGTTGATAGTACTCTCCTGACCTAGGCTTCCTGAGAAAGCATATATCACAATCTTAGTCCCAAAAAATCCTCTTTTATTGAGACGGCTGTGAATTATGGTCATTCACAGCCCGTAATGATTCACAAACAGTCTGTGAAGATTCCAACAGATGATTCCTCTGAATTGACACAGTCTTTCAGGGTAATGTTGATAAGCATCCACCTTTATCTCCCTTAAACCGCTGCCAGAGCCCTAATTGCCAATTAGTTTTGCAAGGCCAAACAGAGCACAGAGTCAAATGGACTTCTCAGAGCTTGAATTGACTATAGGAACAAATTGCTTCCTGCAAAGGCTCATGTCCGTTTGCTCCTCTTTTATGTCTTATAGGAGGGGCCAATCTTCTCCAAGCCTTACTCCCGAGTCACTCTTTTTTTCTTAATTGTTCTTGCCTTCTGGCAGCTTTGCGCATGCACACACTGGGAACAGGTTTACACTGTTCTTCTGCCTCGCTGATGTCAGATTCTGGAAACTCCGGAGGCAGCACATAACTACCAGATGGCCCTGGCCCTCTCTCTGCCTCTGATGCAGAGCCCTCGTCCGAGCCTTCCCCAGACTCCAGGACTGGACCATGTTCCTCCCCAATTTCCTCACTGTCCAAATCTACTGCCAGCTCTGCTGGCCGCTGGCAGGCCACAACAAGTACTATTTTAATTGACAGATGAGGTGTCTTCTAAACACTCCATGGCCTTTCTTGATCCTACAGACTGGAATCAAGCAAGAACATGCACCATTTGCCCATAAAGCAAGGAATTAGACGTACCAATTCAATTATAGAATTATTTCAATACACTAAAACCTCATCTAAGAAATATTAAATAGTGTTTAGGGAAAATCTACTGTAGGAAGTTAACACCCACCCCTCTCCTAGAAGAATGAAATATTTTAGGAAATATTAAAAAGGCAGAATATATTTCCCTGGATGAGAAATGGAGAAACATGTTTTAAAGACAAAGCAGCTGCCACCTTCCTACCCCCCCCCCCACCTTTGTCAATGGGCTAGAGGCAGAAACCTAATCTCACCCCCAACACAATAGGATCCCATGTAGCAACAGAAACTCCCCACATGGCACCTGGGGAGATTACATCAGCCAGCAAGGCGAGCTATGACCTCTGACAGCAACCAATCAGGATACTTTTCCTGTGCCCCAGAAAGTTCAAAGCTCAGAGAGGGCATAAAACCCAGGGACTTCTCAGCATCTCGGCTTTTTTCTGCTCAGAAACTCAAACCATGTGATTCTGTCCACCATTAAACCATCTTTCCAAGCAGTCTCCATGTTTCCGGTATCTTTTTCCCCACTTCCCCCACTGGGAACTGAACCCAGATGGACATTTCTTCAAACAGTACAGAAAAGGGAAAAATCAAATTCAGGACAGTGCCCGTGCATTTGTTCCCTATATCAGAATTCCTCAGCTTTACTGGCTGAGGAATTCTGGGAATTGGAAGTCCATAAGTCTTAAGGTTGCCAAGGTTGGAGAGCCCTGCCCTATATGATTGAAAACTCAATGAAAACATACTCAGTTCCTGTTGACATTTTTGGCATCATACTTTCAGGAGTCTCTCCAAAAAAGACCTTCCAATTAAGCGTACATCAATTATTATATTTATATCTTTTTCCCATCGAATTTCAGGTTATGGAACTAAGATTCCCAAACTGTTTCTAACCCAAACACTGAAGCAAATCCAGATTTCCTAATTCAATTACCTTTTTCTCAGTATTTCATTTGGAAAGCCCAGCCATTTGTAATGACACACTGTTGATTCCTACTGCCCAGTTAAATCCTAATTATTCTGTTCAGTAGATGCTTTTTATTGCACCTTTAAATGCTACAGTAATATATAAAGGATGTTTCTGTTTAAAAAATGAAGTTAGTAATTACTGCGATGAAATAAATAGGAAAATACAAATCCAGGTCAATCTGATTATAAAAGCAACCGCTCACAGGCCTCCCAAAACGAGGACAGAAGTATCTCCACCGTAAGCAAAAAAAAGGAGATCATTTTAAAATGATGAATATCCACAGGGAGAATTAAAAAAAACAGAGAGATATTGAAACTTAATGATGGAGAAGTTAGGTTCTAATATACTATAAATGCTAAAAAGGAATTGTGTTCAAAACCACAGCAGCACAAAACTGCCAAAATAACAATTTCAGCATTCAAAACTAACCCAAGAAAGATTATTAATTCAACAAACTGAATAAATTACAAACAAAAATCCTTCCAGAAGACAATCAAACACACTCATACAACACACACTATGGTAGAAGGCCATTAGGAAGTTAGTCCAATACCACAATACTAATAAGTTTCCAGTAACTTGAGTCAACGGCTTTCCAACTGTTTCTAAGAAAAATATCTTCTACAATCATACCATTGTAGTATAAGCTATGGCATACCCAGTAGTAATATATTGAATAGAATAGAATAACAGAGTTGGAAGGGACCTTGGAGGACTTCTAGTCCAACCCCCTGCCTAGGCAGGAAACCTTACACCACTTCAGACAAATGGTTATCAAATCTCTTCTTAAAAACTTCCAGCGTTGGAGCATTTACAACTTCTGGAGGCAAGTTGTTCCACTGATTAATTGTTCTAACTGTCAGGAAATTTCTCCTCAGTTCTAAGTTGCTTCTCTCCTTGATTAGTTTCCACCCACTGCTTCTTGTTCTACCCTCAGGTGCTTTGGAGAATAGCTTGACTCCCTCTTCTTTGTGGCAGCCCCTGAGATATCAGAACACTACTATTATGGCTTTGACAGATGGACCATAAAGAAGGCCGAAGAATGAATGCTTTCGAATTGTAGTGTGGGAGAAGATGCTTGAAAGCCCCTTGGACTGCAAGATCAAATCAGTCAATCCTAAAGGAAATCAATCCTGACTGATCTTTGGAAGCACACAAGTTCAAATAATTTGGCCACCAAATGAGAAAAGAGGACTCATTGGAAGAGACCCTGTTGTTGGAAAAGATTGAAGGCAAAAGGAGAAGAAGCGGGCAGAGGATGAGATGGTCAGATAGTGTCACTGACCATTCAGTGAATCTGAATTTGGGCAAACTCTGGGGGACAGTGGAGGACGGGAGTGGGTGGGTGCTGGCGTGTTATGGTTTGCGGGGTCGCAAAGAGTTGGACATGACTTATTGACCGAACAACAACAAAATCACACCACAACAATGAGAATGGGCGACAAATGAAGTGTGGAATGAATAAACTGGGCAAGGAGGATCACGGGATGTTTTCTCACTCACACAGGTTGAACAGTTTTCTTTTGTGAAGCTTTGCTTAACAGCAGCTATTTCATGAGATTCTCCCAAGGTTTTCCCATGGCACATATCAGGGACGTCCCAATGTCATCATAGATTTGCTGTTTTACATACCTTCGGAGTTCTTTCGCCAGAGGAAATATCAGCTAGCTCAGCTACTTTGGGAGAGCGCGTCTCTTAATTCATTTGGCTCACATTCAGAATCGGTGAAGGAGAAATTTAGTGAGGGGGTTTCCCTCAATTTTTTTTTAATTTTTTTTTTTTGCTTGCTTGCATTTCTAATCCATCCAGCTAGATGGACATCATCCAAGAGAGAACAACTGACAATCTGAATGTTGTCTTTTCTGCCCAAGTCCACTGTGGAAGTAGAAAATATACTGAGAAATCTGAGATTTCTCCTTTACTGGAAGGTTGGTTGCTTGCTTTTCCAAGCAGAAAAGAAAATATTTCTAATTTATTTTTTCCCTCTTCAACCAGTGCTTCTATTCTACTTCATTTCATCCCCCCATCTCCAATTCACTTTATTTTTCTGCAGTTAATATATTTGGTGTAAAAACCATAGCAACCAATGAAAATCAAGGACTGGGAATAATGTATCCACAGAAACCTTATCTGCACTTCCAAAAGGACCCTTCCATTTATATTACAACCAGAAAAGTCAACTTTCTATCACTAAGAGGTAAAGCAAAATGTTAAAAATAGAATTTACATGTTACAGTTCACATCAATTACACATACCTTGTTTTAACTTCACAGTACTCGAAACAATCAAAGATATAAGTTCTCCAAACTTAGATTAGTAAACTTTGTTGAGAAAAATGGAAAGTAACAACACAAGGAATAATTCTGGTGAATATTTGTCAAAATAGGTACAACACAGGCAGACAGGCAATTCAAACTAATTAGCTTCACATTTCTCATTTCTCTAGTGCAAGGGAAAATCTTTCCTGCAATAGGTGACTTTGGCTGCATCTGTACACTATTTTAGGAACAGCTGCTAGTGTTCTTGGTGCCTGTGTGAACTGACGATCATACTCCTATAACCCTGATATAAGCGATTAAATTCAATCTGCTTCCCACTATAGGAATTCTCAACGTGAATCATTTAACTCTTTGCATATGAAGCTGTCACATTTTGCAAACCAGAAGAATATGGTGGTACCTCAGTACTACTCATCCTTAATTGGTTCTGGGAGGCACGATATGTACCAAAAACGGTGAGTACTGAACAATTTTTTTCTCCATAAGGAATAATGTAGTGAGTCACAAGGCAGGCGACATTGACAAGTTCTAACTTGTGCATTAAGTACCGAACAATTATATTGATACTGATTGTCTCCTGATTGCTTATTGGTACCCTATGACTATCATTAAGTGCTACACCAAGACAAATTCCTTGTGTATCTAATCACACTTGATCAATAAAAAATTCTATGCTATGCTATGCTATGCTATGCTATGCTATGCTATGCTATGCTATGCTATGCTATGCTATGCTATGCTATGCTATTCTACAAACAATGGATACCAGGACAAAATTCTCACATCAAAATGTGTTGAGTACCAAATTTGATGAGTTTCAAAGCAGTTGCATACCAAGATACCACTGTATATTACTTAAAAGATTTCAGTAAGGATAAAAATTCTTTCTGCATACATTTATCCCTATTCCGACCCTTGCTTTTTTCCAGTTCTAGAGTTAGTTTTGCTAGCAGAATTGCTAGATGCTTACATAAAAGGCCTATTTCTTAGGATTGGGTAACATTTCAATTTGGACATGTAAATTGAAGAGAGAGATATGATTACAACTCCAAAGGAATAAAGTCATTCTAAGCAGATTGGAGCCTTTAATCCCTTTGTAGTTTTTTTTTTTTTAAATCATGCTTCTAAGACCCAGATCGAACAAGATCAGAAACAAAGAGTTTAAATCTATACTGGCTCATTACAGTAAAAATCCACAGGATTCAATAGCTCATCCAACCTAAAAGCGAAAAGCTCTTAGGCTATTACCTATGGTACAGGTATAAAAGAGATATGTAAAGCTCAAACTTTCACTCTCCAACTTTTATACACAGCTTACATCTTATGCATGGCTGGATTTCTTCCTTAATGACTGTGAATTGAGTGCCTATAATAAAAATCTGTTATCAAGAACTTTGTCCCTGAATCACTGTCTGCAAGACTTCTAGTGTCCAGATTGGTCAAGAATCACAATCATTTTCGGATCCCACCCCCAATACAGCATCCCCAAATTGGTTTGGAAGTCAAAATTAAACTTCTTCCTTCAATTGGACATTTCAGTTGGGACTGTGTCTCTCTGACAGGTTTTGTCATAACCCCACAGAGTCAACATCATTGTAAATTTTCTCAAATCAGTCTAACATCTTCTGTATTCTGGTGGAGCTATTCAATAATGTGTCAAGGTTCCAGAAAAACCTCTTCTGCATGAAAAAAACTCTGAAGCCATTGTCTTTCAAAGTTCTTTACTAGCATAAGGAAACTGGCACACGATGAGTGAAATTCCAAAACTGAAACTTCCGGATTCTTTTCCCAGCTATACAAACCCCAAGAGTCCCACCCCCTCAACCCCTTTGCCGGTCACATGGTCCAATGTTCTTCCACTTTATTCAAAACCTCTTCTTGCCACTCCTTCTGTAGATGCAAACACAATCTGACCTTGACCGCTTGAAGAATGTTACCATACCCATCAACCCCCCTTCTTCCCCTCAGGGGAGAAATGTGGCAGAGTCTGGAAACCTACGGCCTAGTATGGTTTCCAGGCCTGACATAATGTTTACTTAAACAGGACAATCATGTGCCTTCTCTGAATCTCTTGCTTTCAAAAAATAATAAAAGAGGAGGCATTCCCATCATTTTAACTTACTGAATGCTGTTAGAAAGATGTTGCTGTTGTTAGTTGCGATGTCGAGTCCGACCCATCGCGACCCCATGGACAACATTCCTCCAGGCCTTCTCTCCTCTACCATCTCCAGGAGTCCATTTAATCTCATGCCTACTACTTCAGTGACTCCAGCCAGCCACCTCGTTTTCTCTCGTCCCATTCTTCTTTTGCCCTCCATAGTTCCCAGCATTAGGCACTTCTCCAGTGAGTCCTTTCTTCTCATTAGGTGGCCAAAGTATTTGAGTTTCATCTTCGGGATCTGGCCTTCTAAAGAGCAGTCAGAGTTGATCTCCTCTAGGACTGACTGGTTTGATTGCCTTGAAGTCCAAGGAACTCACAGGAGTCTTGTCCAGCACCATAGTTCAAAGGCCTCAATTCTTTGGCGCTCACCCATTCACAGCCAGAGAAAGTTAGAGAGATACAACATATGAAAATTGAGACCAGAATTCCAGTGGCTAGGTAAGGCAGTTGTTAACCATGTCATCATGCAACTGAAACCAATTTTATAACCATTTCTACCATGGTCGTTAAATTAATCCGGCTTGACTTTGCTTGTCGGGAGCCATCTGGGAAAGTCACAAATCATGGTTATGATTTGTGACTTTTGATTATGAATCTTGATTACGAATCTTGATTACATCTTGACTGATTAATTATGATTACAAATCTTGAAGTCACCTTCAAGATACTGCGACCGTTGTTAAATGCGAGCAGGTTGCCAAGGATCCAAATTGCAAACATGTGACTCAAAACTTTCAGGGCAGGTCGGAAGTTTTTTTTTTTCCCCTGATGCTATTGTAACTTTAAACCATCATTAAGTGGATGGCAATAAGTCAAGGACAAAACATCTGTTTCCATAGTTCAGTACTTCTGTTTGCTGGATGGAGTTTTCCCTCATTACATAAAAGCATCCAGTTGTGGCACTCAAGTGAATCAACTTTGGCTGCCAATTTTACATTAACACTATAACATTGGAAGCACTCCCAAAGAATTTAAAGATGTGTGCACCTGATAACAAGCACTGGCAATATTAATTCTATGAGTAATAAAGCTACAGCAAAATGATAACTCTCAAATTTGGAGAAATTAAGTATGCAGCTACAATAAAGAATAATAGAGTTGGAAGGCATCTTGGAGGTCTTCTAGTCCAACCCCCTGCTAGGAGACTGTCAGTTTTGGAAGTCAATTTTCTTTTTGCTTCTTAACTGCCACATATTTTAGCTGGGGAAGCTGGGGGGGTTGTTGTTGGAGTGGTAGAAAGTTAGTCATAACAACATTCCGTATTCAAGGACTTTTGCCTGCATCTGATGTAGACTGCCTGAAGATTGTATCCAATTGAGTGTGAAGAGTTGATTGGACAATGTGATGAACTTGTGGGTGTGGGGCAGGGCTGTAAACTGTCAACTGGGTGTGGAAAACCTGGAAGCTTTCAGTTTCGGGTTTTCCCAGCTGTGCCAACATGACATCTCTAATAAATTGGACCTTTGAGGAACCTCAAGCCTCAGAGCTTTATTTTGTTGGGGGTGTTCCTTGGAACCCTGACAGAGACCAGATAAGTGGCTGACCAGACTTTCTTAAATGCCTCCAGTGATGGAGCCCTCACAACTTCTGAAGAAAAAACATTCCACTAGTTAACTGTTCTCACTGTTAGAAAATTTAGTCTTAGTTCTAGGTTTCTTCTTTCCTTGATTAGTTTCCATTGCTTCCTGTCCTGCCTTCTGGTGTTTTGGGAAATACACCTCTTCTTGTTGCAGCCCAGTGGTGGGTTGCTCCGGTTCAGACCGGTTCTATAGAACCGGTAGTAAACCCAGCGGGAGGCTCCGCCCACTGACCCAAATGTCATCAAAAGAGATCTGTGCATGTGCAAAAGAGCACGCGCATGAATGTAGCAAGCGTGCACGAGTGCTGGCACGATGCGAACCGGTAGTAAAGGTAAGTAGAACCCACGCCTGTTGCAACCCCTCAAATATTGAAACCCTGCTAACATGCCATCCCTAGTCCTTCTTTTCGTTTGACTAGTCATACCCAATTCCTGCAACTGTTCTTTGTATGTTAAACAATATTAATAATATTAATATTCCCCTGCAGCACATTCCTGAAATATCATTTATCAGAAACAACAAAACCTCCATGTAATATCTGCCGAGTATGGCCCCCAGTATCTAATTTGTAATTTACTGTTAATTGTGCTTTTCCACACACACAAAAATTACTTATCTGGCAGGAGACTAAGGTTGATGCATAGATGGATTTTTTTGGCACATAGGAGTGGGAACTCATATAATAATATTTATTCAAATTAGCTACAGTATTTGAAGCACCTCTAACAGAATCTAAGATTTTCTTTGGACTGATACAAAGGTCTCAGAGTTGGTAAGAACAAAAATACGTTGAGAATAGGGGTAAAATATTTATGAAAATAATATTTAATTTCACAGAGGGCATGTCACGATTTTTTTCAGATTAAACTCTTAAGTAGCAAAATTGTTAAATTATATTGGAGAATTCATTCTCCTGGCTTCCATTAGCAATTTGCCAAACTGCTGTGACTTGCCGCTAATCAACTTTAAATAATGCTACCCTACCTAAAAATCAAAGTAACTTCAACAGTTATACATCTTCATGCCATGGACCTGTAAAATCAGCTAACTAAAAAACAAAATGACTGAATTTTTCCATAACTTGGAAATTAAAAGAGCTATCAAAACAGTTCCATATCACAGTGCTGTTTGCAATCAAAATACATTTGTCGCTTCTAAAGACTATTTTCTCACAGAGATGTTCATATTCCATTCCCCCCCCCCAATGGCTTTGCAGTGCAGACTCCCTAACTTGTCTTACAAAGACCACTTTATAACCACAATTGTGCCTTAATTATGTTTGACATTTCAACAATTCAGAGTAATTGCACCCCTTGTGATGTAAATATTCAGCAACTGTGATCTCATCCAGCATTATTCAAAATCCACGATATAATTCTCTTTAGCTAGAATAACAATAATAGCAAACCATAGTATTCTATGATTAAAAAGGGGGAAAATGCCTGAATATTAGAAGTGAAGTTCAACTGCATTTGAAATAGTAACACTTAAATAGTTAACCCAACATATGCAAATTTTCACATTTCATTTTATTTCAAGCCTTTCTGATTGCATACCCTTATTTGGGCAAAAATGTTTCAGCAGATACCCCAATATATTTATCTAGAGTACTAATATGTTATGTACATTATAGAAGAACCCCCAAATATCTGAGAAGTGTATTCTATATATTAACTGTGGTTAACATAACTCTTATTTATAGATTAAACAATATATTTTAAATACTTTCTTCCTGCTCTCCAATGGATTGTCGTGTGCACCTCACTTTTGAGATCAGTGAATCTATTCTCCATTTTTTTCTTTGGCAAGGAATCCCAAAGTAATGACAATTTACAAAAGATCCATCAAAACTACAGAAACAGTAATAGTAATAAATAGTAATAGTAATAAAATCATAGCTTTAGGGAAAAGGAATGCAAAGGGAAAATTTATCCATCCAAATTAATATTTGCCCTGTTGGGAAATCCACCATAAATATCCCATACAATACCTCTGGTTTTAGAAAACCAAATCTGGTTTGTGTCCTCGAAATAATTTGGCTATTCTTGTTCAGAATTCTAGAAGTTATAGACCAAAAGATTGTGGAAGGAGACAGACAGGGTAAAAATGGATTGCTCTGCACTGAACATAAATGATAGCAATAGCACTTAGACTTGTATACCGGTTCACAGTGCTTTACAGCCCTAAGTGGTTTACAGAGTCAGCATCTTTATCCCAACAACTTCATTTTACCGACCTATATATATATAAAAGGTAAAGGTTCCCCTCGCACATATGTGCTAGTCGTTCCCGACTCTAGGGGGCGGTGCTCAAAGCCGAACAGCCAGCGCTGTCCGAAGACGTTTCCATGGTCATGTGGCCGGCATGACTAAATGCCAAAGGTGCATGGAACGCTTTTATCTGCCCACCAAAGGTGGTCCCTATTTTTCTACTTGCATTTTTTACATGCTTTCGAACTGCTAGGTTGGCAGAAGCTGGGACAAGTAATGGGAACTCACTCTGTTACGCAGCACTAGGGATTCGAACCGCTGAACTGCCGCCCTTTCGATCGACAAGCTCAGTGTCTTAGCCTCTGAGCCACCGTGTCCATATATATATATATATGTGTGTGTGTGTGTGTGTGTGTGTGTGTGTGTGTGTGTGTGTGTGTTTTCTGAGGTTTTCGTGGGTGTTTGTATGTAGGTCTTTGGTTATTCGGGTTTTCTCCCGCGTAAAATTGGAAGTGTCTTGGCGACGTTTCGACGAAGTCTCATTCGACATCTTCAGGCTTCAGCTTCGTGCTTCTGGGAGCAAAGTATATGGTCACATAGCTATGGAATGCTGTAAACAGCTAAAAAGGTGAGCTGATTGCCACGTGTCCCAAATGTGATTATGTGATATTGCTTGTGTGTGTGTGTGTGTGTGTGTGCACATATGACCATTCTAACTTCGAAAATCATTGGTTGTAGGTCAAGGATTACTTGCATTACTGAGAAGACAATATGACAAGAACACAAAATCGTCAACGGTTGAACCTGATTTTGGAAAGACTATCAATATAAAAGTTGATGAACTTATGGTGCATATCACTAAATGCATCCGATGTCAAAGATATTTCCTTCTTATATCTAAGCCAGGTGTGTATAATAAATAGAAACATTTTCAGTCATGCAATAGACGTTATCATATACTGACGTGGCCTGGATTTTATACTGGATAGTGCAGTCTTAGCTAAATAAAACTTTCTAGAAGAATGCAGAGTGCAGAGAATAAAATCAAAGCTCATCTCATAATCATTTCACAGAGACCGTGCAGTTACACTAAGCTAATTACAAATGACAGTTCCTAATTAACAAGAGCAAAGATGAGAGCCTTATTATTAAAAAGTTCTTTGGGCATTAAGAAATATCACAGTGGAAGTTTCGGCGTGGGTAGGCAGATAGGGTAAGAAGCTGGCTTAATGGCAGGAGCCATCTTCTAATATATGCCGGTAAATACCAGTCGTGCAATGATTCTTATGTTAGGTTTTACACAATGTTTACAGGAAGATATTTTTAAAAACAGCAAAAAATGCAGGAGGAGGAAAACATATAGCAAATTCATAAGGGTGGGCTGAAATGTTTGTAACCAGGGGTGAAATCAGTGGTGGGATTCAGCCAGTTCGCACCACTTCGGGAGAACCGATTGTTAACTTTCTGAACAGTTTGGCAAACTGGTTGTTAGAAGAAATCATTAGGGCAGAGAACCGGTTGTTAAATTACTTGAATCCTACCACTGGGTGGAATCCAGCAGGTTCTGACAGGTTCTGGAGAACCGGTAGTGGAAATTTTGAGTAGTTCGGAGAACTGGCAAATGCCACCTCTGTCTGGCCCCAGAGTGGGGTGGGAATGGAGATTTTGAAATAACCTTCCCCCAGGAGTGGGGAGGGAATGGGGATTTTGCAGTATCCTTCCCCTGCCATGCCCACTAAGCCACACCAAGCCCACCAAGTCACGCCCACAGAACTGATAGTAAAAAAATTGGAATTCCACCACTGTTTGTAACAAATCAGTTCTTAACTTGTTATAATGAGTCTATGTGAAACAAACCATGGATCATCTTAGCCAAGCAAAGATGTACTATTGCAGAATTCTCAGTCAATTCCTAGCCGTGTAGGAGAAAAGGAGTCTGGTTCTATTCATGAATTAACAAACATCTTTATTCCAAGTTAAGTTTGCATCCACAACAAAGATGGATTGAAAACGTATAATCCCTACTGTCGCCAAAAAACCTTTATTAAACCAATGTAATTATGAGTTACATCGTCCACATCCTAGATACATATCATGGCTCAAAAAAGTTAGATCTGAAACATGCTGTACCAAATATTAACATAGATAAGGTTCTTGTTTCTCTGTGAATACATCTGAGATCTGTATGTCCACAAAAAGAACACTAAAAAAGGTCATAATGCTTCATAACCATTAACATGAGTGCATCTGCTTCTAGAACACTTACAAAAATTATTAATGTCCTTATTTCACTTAGCTACTATAGAAGGCAGCCCTGTATTACCCAATATAATAGTATTATGCAATGATCCACTTTTAATGCACATCAACAGTCAAGAAATTGGATATACAGAAAAAAAATCTCTCAAGGCTACTTAAATTTTAATCACTTTTTTATTGTTCTTTTGTAAGAGTCAAGAGTAGAGTAGACAACATTTTAGCCTCAGTGGGCTTTCAGCAGGTAAGTCTTATAGGAACAAGAGGATAGTAGCAATTTGTACTGTTCAAAGATGCTATAAAAATCTGCCGTCATTCAATCTCTTCTTCTATCACTGAAAAAGAGATTCTTACACATGTCCTATCACTCACTGTCATCTGGGATCCCCAAAATCCATCAATAACGTGGCGGGTTTTTTTGCACAACAAACAACCAGGCCAACAAAATTCTAAAATATCAAACAAAAGCAGGCAACTGAATTAAGTGAAAATGAAAAAAGAGAATGAGAGACCCCAAAAAGGTATGGGTCGTGTCCCACCCCCACTCCGACGAATGAGTCAAGGGAGTCCATAACAAACTTGGCAACGAAGCCTCTGCAGCTTGCCAAGTGCCTTCGAGGTTTATCAGGGCAGGCAGGAGTCCAAGTTGTGACTTCAGCGATAGGGTCCGATATCAGCAAACTAGATAAGACTTTGCTTGACTCAAGGTTGGAATGCCAAAAGCAGGTCCTTTATATAGGCTGTGGGGTGTGGCTCCACGACTCAGCATTTATCCAGGCCTGCCCCACCCTTCCTTCTGCTGGCGTCGCCTCTCAGATCTCCGGAAGCGAGGGTCCACCCACTTGAATTGTCTTCAGCTGGATCTGCTGTCAGCGTCTGGGAAAGGGAGGGGTCAGAGGGAGTAGGCCCGGGTAATTCCACCACCTGGCCGGCTTCCTGCTCTGAAGGCTGAGCCAAAGGAACACAAGCTGTATGAGTGAGGTTTACTGGGTTTCTCCTTTCACTCCTTGAATCCTCTCCGGGCATGGGGCCAGGGCTGGGGGCTGGAGTCATGACAGGCCGTTCATCTTCGTTATCAGATTCGGAGTTTGATAAAAGGCCCGGTTGGAGATGGGAGGGGCCCGGCTGAGGAGAGGAGGGAGGACGGGTCACAACAGTATGTTTACTAAAGGTAAAGAATCTAAGATTCAAAGCAATAAGAATATAAGAAAATATGGCCGGAGATTTGTTATTTTGCCCCTTCCCCTTTTCCTTTTGCAGATCTTCCGTTTTGTAGAGATGACAAGTCAGCAATTGCCACAATTCTCAAATTTGGCCTCGAAGCACCTGAATCTGGTTCAGGGCATCATTCTCAATACCATGCCGTTGGGCATTTTTCCCCCTTAAGTGAAAGCTATTATATATCCATTTTATGAGGATTTTGTAAAATTTATTCATTGACTGGATAATGCAGATTCCCATTCAGAAGGTGGAAGCCAAAAATGGAAGCCGTTAATGCGTGCAACTCAAACTCTGATGAACATTTCTACAACTCAACACACGTGGAAGTCAGTAGAAACGGGGAGGTAATGTTGCTGACCTGCTGAAATATAGCCTCTCTTTAAAATTAGGGGGTGGGGAGGGGATCTAAATCCTAATCTATTTTAACGTTCAACTGGTAAATTGGTGACAGAATAGGGAAAAAACAGAGGAAGACTATGACTCTATATTGTATGCCTACAAATTTCATTTTTGAAACAATCTCTCTTCACTTGGGAGGTGCAGGACAAACATCTTAGTGTCAATCTTGTTAGCCTAACCTTGAACATATTCTAAATATTAGCAGGGGTGGGATTCTACTGGTTCGAGCGAACCGGTAGCTTCAACGATCAGCTGGGAGCGAACCAGTTCACTCCGACGATCAGGTGGGCCAGTCCGCCCACTCGCCCATGCATTTTACTGATCTATATCTTCTCAGCTAATTCATGCGGCAGAGAAGATTGCCGCGCCTCAGCTTTATTACTCCCTAGCAGTAACGTGGAAGGTAAGTTTTTGCAAAATTGTGCACATGCGCACAGCACGTGATCACTGAACTGGTTGTTAAACCAGCAGGATCCCATCACTGGATATTAGCCCAACTGGAAAAGAGGTCTGAACCGCTATATGTGTCCACTTGAGAGACAAAGTCACCAGTCATGATTGCTGGCCATTAAGTTGCATGACATGTTGAGTTTGTAAGCTCTTCCTTCACAGGGTTAGTTTTAAAGTTGATTCACAACAAAGCTTCAGCAGGCTGTTATGTAAATAGACATCTACAAGCTTTCCTATCGATGAAGTGATGTATTTCAACACACTGACAGGTTGTTAGAAAGGAAATCAGAAAGTACCTCCCCTAATATGCAGGCTAGTTATAAATGGAAAATTGAAACGGCAAAAAAAAAAAAACGTATTGCAATCCATCCCTTTCATCTAAATGAATCTTGCTAAAGTGAATTCTATGAGAATTATCCATGGAAAAGAATCACTTTCAGTTTTCAACAGCTGCCAAAGAGCCTGACAATCGCAAAGACAATTAAAATTAACGAGGTTAATTTTCCTTCATCATAACTTCCAGTCTGTCTTTAAATGTAGCCTGAGAATTGTGCATTAACACAAATTTTAGGTTAAATGGGCAGGAAAATGTCTCATGAGGAAGGAAGGAAGGAAGGAAGGAAGGAAGGAAGGAAGGAAGGAAGGAAGGAAGGAAGGAAGGAAGGAATTAATTTACTGCTTACAATCAAGAACTGCAGAAAGCAACTTTCTGTAAAGACAGAAATACAGGGCTAAGGGGAAGCAATATACTCACCATTTGCTTAAGAGAACTAATGGGAAAACTTTTGGCTTCTTCAGATTGCTTTGCTTTTTTACCAGATTGCTAACTGGAGCCATGTGCAACAAACATAAAACTAAAAGTCAAAAACATGATGCCTCTGGGCAGTTTTGAAATAAGGATTTTAAAAATTATTATTTTAGTAGCAAGCAAGACCGCACTCAGCTCACATAGGAAGTCACACCAAAGCTTTCAAGTGATCTGATTTCAATCAGGGATTTCACATTTCAAAAATAATAAGCTGTTTTTGTTATTAAATTAGAAATGAGGACTCAAAATTATTCGGTTCTTCTAACTTATTCACTCCAATCCTGAGCGAGCCCAACTTCGTTATTCCCCAGCTACAATGGAAATCTATGCAAAATGCAATGGAAATCAAGATTTCCTTGGTCACATCTAAAATCATCTTACACCAGCTATTCTCAACCTGTGGGTCAGGACCCCGTTGGGGGGTCGAATGACGATTTTCCAGGGGTCGCCTAAGACCATCAGAAATATGGGAAATATACTTGCAAGTCGAAGAATCGTGCTCCAATGGTTGACTCCACAAGCCAGTTGCAGGCTCTTCAAATCGCTAGCCGAATTCAGCTTCAGGCGCAATGAATTAAAAAAGAGAGAAATCTTTGCTCTGATGTCTCCCTCTCAAACCAGCTGCAATCACTCCCAATCGCTAGCCTAATCTGGCTTCAGGCGCGATAAACTTAATAGGGGAGGAGTCTCTGCTTTAATGCCTCCGTCCTCAAGGCAATCGCAAGCAGTTCAGATCGCTAGCCAATATGGCTTCAGGTGCGATAAATTCAAAACGAAAATAATTTTATGGTTGGGGTCGCCACATCGTGGGGAATTGCATTAAAGGGGTCGCCACATCGTGGGGAATTGTATTAAAGCGGTCGCAGCACTATAAAGGTTGAGAAGCACTGTCTTACACCATCTTGCACTGCTAATATTGCTGTAATGAACTCATCATTCATTTATAAACCAGAACAAGGTGTATGATACAATGAGAGAGGGCCCAGCCAGCTAATTTCTGTTTCAATGATTTATCTCTCATAAATAGAACAAAACCCAATTACTATATGCAAGGCCCATGATACACACACCATGACGGCATTCTGAAGTATACTTAATGGTTTAGAACTTCAAACGGATACAACCATTTATGATAAAGGTCCATTACAGGTCAGATGTACATCAAATTAAGAACACACTTAAGAACGTCAGATGTACTTGTCATTCCGAAATCAAAATGACAAACTCTTTTTAAAAAACTCAATGCAGTAATGCAATAAAATCAATAAAAGGAAACTGAATGTGGATCTAAAGATAACTGTTTTCTTTAATTACAGCTACGAGCTCATTTCTATAGACTCCATCCAGAAACATCAACAAGATAACCGGAAAGCTTTTTTAAAGGGAAAGAAAACATACAAATAGATACACAAACAAACACACACACACATTATAGAAAGCCCAGGAGATAGCTTGGAAGGAAATATTCAGAGACTGTTACAAGAACAACAAGGGCTGAGGCATTTTGTCAGGTTTGGAAATGTAAATAGTATTAACAAGAGATTGAGGCTTCGTCCTTGCTCAATGAAGTATTAAAAGGAGATATGGTAAAAATATAAGCAGACTTCTACAATACCCTGTAACTATTTCAATAAAGTAAAGTTCTGGTCTTCTTGTGGAATTGGTTTCCTGACATTTAAAATCTTCTAACTATTTGGAAATGCTTGCTCCTCCTTCTTAAAAAAGGCAAACTAAAATTTGAATTAAATATAAGCAGGACCTGGTACTGGCTGTTACTCTTTGCTGCTGTTTAAACCCACATAAATTTCAGCACCAGCCACCAAGTTGTCATGATATAATTTTCATCGAGTACCAAATAAAATCAGTGTTAAATCCACTGGTTTAATATCCCCGTAAAAATTTCAAAAATATATACTGTATATACAGAGAAACAAAGAATCAAACCAAAAACCATAGGCTAACTCTAACTCTCTGGGTCTCAAAGGAAATCTCACAGAAGTGAAACACTCACACATACACACAAACCAGTGGTGGGTTTCTACTGGTTCGCCCCGGTTCGGGAGAACTGGTAGCAGTGGCAGCAGGACCCATCCGAACATCATGCACCCTCTGTGCATGCGCAGAAGGTTCTCTGCATGTGCAGAAGCGCCGCATGAGAGCTTACAAGCTCACAGTTCCAAACTGGTAGCGAAGGTAAGTGAAACCCACCACTGACACAAACCCTATCTCTCTGTTGTGGTTCGCCAGCAGCCTACGGAGCTGGCAACGGAGTCAGACAGCGATGAGGCTGAGGTGAGGCCAGGGCCATCAGGAAGTGAGGTGCGGACTCCAGAGCCTCCAGAGACTAATAGCAGTGAGGAAGAGGAACAGGAGGAGCCTGTGCCTAATGCACACATGAGAAGAGCTGCCAGAAGGCAAGAGCAGCTCAAACAGAGAGGACAACTCGGGAGCAGGGCCAAGAGATGATTGGTCCCTTCCATAAGGCTTAAAATAGACCAGCACCGGTGTTTCAGCTTTGCCGGAAAACAATGTAGCTGCGTCTTCTGCTTCATCTTCTGCTTCGTATATGTCTTTGTTTTTGTAGCTTCTGGAAGGGCCTTTGGCAGTTTGCCTAACTGGACTAAGGTTTGTGAGATAACTGAGGAATTTGTGTTGGGAGGCATTTGTTTTACTTTGTGTTGAACAACTCTGGGAATGAATTCCCAGCTGTTTGAATAAAGTTTGTTTTTCCACGAACTAAGTTTATTACTACCTACTTGGGCCTGGGTCACAACACTCTCTTTTCTTACACACACACACACACACACACACACAGAGAGAGAGAGAGAGAGAGAGAGAGAGAAATATATACACACCAGGTGAGCTCAGATACTATCACTTCCTTGGGCAACTGAGAGAAATGGAAGATGAACGTGGCATGGCCATTTCTATGATGCCATATCTTTGGTAGCTACCTTGAGCACCATAAGGGATCCAGGGAGAACAAGAGTGGTTGGCAACAAGCAACAAGAAAGCTGCTGGGGCCTCCACCCCCTGTTCTAGCTCATCTTCATCTAGATCCAATGATTAGAGGCAAAAGAGATGCGCTGGGATCCAACTCTTCTCCTCGACCCAACTACTTCTAGTGGACATGCCATGTTCGCTGAAGAGCATGACAAAGGTGAGGCCCAGAGCTACTGAAACCTGCTGGATGACACACACACCTTGCCTTTCCTGGTAGGAATATCCTCCAATCCCTGATGAATTTTGCACTATTTGTTCTCCTAGCTGGCAACGTCCCTAGCTGCAATTCAGGATTATCCGGCCCGCAATTTTAAAAAAAAAAAATCTGGGGCATATAAAGTTAGCATTACAAAAGTTAGAATTTCACAGACAGCCTGCCATTTTCATTTCAGCAACTGTCTACTCTGAACATCTTGAACTGTTCCATCGTTCAAGCTGCCAACCCTGAAGAAGCCATAAAAATAGGGGACATTCCCCCAGAGTAAGCCCAAACACAAAGGAGAAACACACGAGAACGATGATGATGATGATGATTACAGTGTAATTGTTTGAATTTTTCCCCTCAATGAAGATTGTTTCATTGAGGCAAAATTGGCTCCACTTATACTATCCATCAGGATTCCGAACTTTGCATGTTCCTTTGTTATTCTGGTATTACCAATGTTTATACTCCTAATCTAACTAGTCAGTAAGAAAGATAGCTGTTCTAGTAGCAGTGAGTAGAAAAATCACTTTGTCTATGGAAGAAACACATCACCCAAGGGATGCATAGTGAAGCATCTTTCCTAAAAGCCGTGCAGCAGCTGCATCTTCTGCAAAGCTTAACAAATTTCCTTTGAAGTCTTCCTCAACTGGGTACATGTATACCAGAGATGGGTTTCAGCAGGTACTGACCAGTTCTGGAGAACCGGTAGCAGAAATTTTGAGTAGTTCGGAGAACTGGTAAATACCACCTCTGATTGGCCTCGCCCCCATCTATTCTCTGCCTCCTGAGTCCCAACTGATCGGAAGGAAATGGGGATTTTGCAGTAACCCTCCCCTGGATTGGAAAGGGAATGGGGATTTTGCAGTAACCTTCCCCTGCCACGCCCACCAAGCCATGCCACGCTCACCAAGCCACACCCACAGAACTGTAGTAAAAAAAATTGAAACCCATCACTGATGTATACACCAAAAAATTCCACTGGAACTACTAGTGAAGGCACTATGGATTTACACATCACACATGACCTCCTGTAAAGAGATGTATCACTTGTCCCACACATTTTCCTGTCTCTTTTAAACATTTTACACACTCTTCCTATCATATGGCGCAATCTCAGAACGCTGAATCTTAGAAATTGCACACCGAAAGAAATCAGACTAGCCTAAGATGTGACTACAGACACACTCTGTTTTATCTGCGTCTCCTTCACCTTTACTTTAATGAAAGCACCTTGCTTTACCTGTATATCTCTTAGTATTGGAGTGCTAAAAAGTCACCTTGGCAGTTGGGGGAAAAAATAATGTACCAACAGCATGAGATTCCTCTAAATACTTGAAATAATGGTGTGTGGGGGGGGGTTTGCCACACCATCAACTTAAATTCACCGTTCAGCAAAGTTGCAACTTCCAATCTAAGCGCTGACCCTGGGAATTACACCCGATCCTTCTGAAAACAATGTGATCACCGCAGAAATTTTCCTGGCATTCTACCCGCAAAATTTATTAACCAAAAAATATTAAGTTAACCAGCAGAGTAAATCAAGGTGGCTTCTCCCAGGCAATCCCTCTGAAAAAGTACCCTCTGTTGTTCAAAATACCCTGGAGTTATATTACATTTTTAGACTAACACATGGTGTGTAAGAATAAGTATCGCCTCCCTTTCATGCTTAACAGCTTGAATTGGAAGTAAGCACGGATAACTTTTTTTTACCGGAACTCTGCAAAATGTTTTTGCAAAGTCACAAATAAAAATACATATTATAGACTAGCAAATGAACGGAGGGAAGTTGCTTCAAACAAATAAGCTAAATTGCTGTTAGTGCAAAATTTATTTCGGCCACACACCATCTGATTGTTAGTTTTTGCCAAAAAAAAAAAGTTCCACACACAGGCAGCAACTGGGTCAAAAGAAAAAAAAAAAGTGCATCAACTTTCAACTGCGCAAGAAAAATAATGCAAAAATGTTTTTGGTGACATGGCCAAGATCTTGTCAGCTTTTAATTTAAAAGGCTGCGGGAAATAGTACACAAAAATTATACTTCATAAACTCTGAAACTGTAGATATGCTAAGGTCACTTGGCGCAGCAGCTAATTAAATTAAATTAGACTCTTTAGTGATTCACTTCTACCTACAGCAAACACTTATGCAAAGTTTATGTTGGATAGATATAGCACGGCTAACCATTCAGCCTAACGGGAGAAGATATCTTGCTAAAAAGCACCAAATTAGTTTTTAATTGAAAAAACCTTTCCTCCCAATATTGCTGAAATCTGTGCCAATAAATGATAGCTCAACTCCTCCAAGCTGGACTTCAAATGCCCAGGTCCAAACTATTTAGTATTTCAAGTTAGCGAGGTTATTAATTTTTGTTTAATCAACTGGTGAGGGGGAAGAGAAAAGGAAATCGTCTACGGATAAGCTGCTTATCGGAGGTCTAAGCGGCTAAACCTAAGAAATGGAACAGAGTACAGAATAACAGCGGTATAAGGGACTCTGGAGGTCTTCTAGTCCAGGGTACCCAACCGTTTGAACCTCAGGGGCCACTAAATTCATAATTTAAAATCCCATGGACCACTAATATGATCTGCCTAATGACCGGGTGGGTGGGTGGGGCTAGGTGATCATGTGACTGGGTGGGCATAGCCAACTCAATGTCACTCATGTCGAAGGGCACCTCGACAGCCTCTACTCACCCCTCCCCTCCCAGCCATTCCTTGCCTGCTCGCCCGGGCTCCTCAACAGGAAGCAGTTGTTGGAGCTAAGCTAAGCATGAGAAAGAGTTGGCAAAATAGTTGGCTCAGTTCAAATTGGATTCAGCAGAAGCACTTCACTGAGGATTAAGAGTATAGACTTTCCAAGCAGAGAGAAGACCTGCAGGGGTGCAAGGCCAGGTACCAGCACCTGGAGGCTCAGCGGGCTGAGATGGTCAGCCAGTTCCAGGCCATGATGCAGTCCCACGGGAACAAGGCCCTCCGGCTCTTGCCACCAGCAGCACTTCCCTCCAGCCTTCGCCCAAAGCCCCACACCAAGAGGCTGAAGCAGACCCCAAGTTGGAATTTCTGCCCCCCTCCGATCCACACAAAAAGACCCCAAAGGAGGAGATTCTCTACAGCAACACAAACGTTCATTGCACGTATCCAGGCCAGGGGACGTAGTTTGAGGACCGCTGATTTAGTAAAATATAAAAAATGCAAGTAATTTTTCTGCGGACCATCAAAATTTTCTAGCGGACCACTAGTGGTCCATGGACCACCAGTTGGTGACTGCTGTTCTGGTCCAACCCCCCACTACCACCACTGCTCAAACAGGAAACCCTATACCATTTCAGACAAATGGTCATCCAACATTTTCTTAAAAATTTCCAGTGTTGGAGCAGTCACAACTTCTGGAGGCAAGTTGTTCCACTGATTAATTGTTCTAACTGTCAAGAAATTCCTCCTTAGTTCTGATTGGTTCTGTCCTTGATTAGTTCCATCTGTTACTTCTTGTCTTGCCTTCAGGAGAATAAGTCGAAACCCGCTCCCCCTTCTTTGTGCCAGCCCCTCAAATATTGGAAGACTGCTATCATGTCATCCACTAGTTCTTTTCTTCATTAGACTAAGCATTCCCAGTTTCAAGAAAGAAATTGTAAAACCCACAACAGCCAGAGGAAAACAGAACTTAACAATATAACACAAAATAATAAGCATTCTTCAATTGATCTAGGGATTAGGAAAGAATTTCTAAAAGAAAGAGCATTAAAAGACAGGGAACATAGGAACTTCTGCATCAGAAAGTAAGGGAATAATCATTACTTCAAGTGAGTCACAGAGGCAGATGGTTATTGTACTTTCACACGCAAGAGAGGAGATACACAAGCCAAGAGAAGGAAAACCTATATATATATGGATTCATGGTTTGGTATGTTTGATCCTAGTAGTCTAAGACCATTTTTAGCTCTCTCATCTATGGCTTTAATTTTATTATTAGTTGAATTATTTATTAATATATCACATTTAAATAGCCGCCCGTTTCAAAAAATGTGATTCTGTGCCACACGTAGCAAAAATGCATCGTAAAAAACTAGCGATAAAAAAAAAGCATTCCACAATTTAAAATACTGAGTTTTATTGCTTAAGATGTTATACTTAAGATGCTATGCAAAAAGAATTGCGAAAGTAGCCACAATGAAAGTTCATGAGAAATACCTCTTCACCCATTAAAAGTATGTTTCCCACTCAACCAATTGATAAAGAATATCATGATTGATGGGTGGGATGACATTTGCCCGCTGGATACGAAATTCTGTTATCTCACCTAACAAAACTTTAAAACGTTGCTTAAAGTGCCAATAATAAAATGCTACGAACACAGCAGAAACATGTACACGTTGCTTGTAAAAAATGAATTCCTCTCCCCCATCCAACTTCCCTTGCAGGAAGAAAATTGAATCTACGGCTATGTCTCTACAGAAACTTGAAAAGTAAAGGTGAAAGGTGAGTGGTGGCTCAGGGGCTAGGACGTTGAGCTTGTCGATCGAAAGGTCGGCAGCTCAGCGGTTCGAATCCCTAGTGCTGCTGTGTAACGGGGTGAGCTCCCGTTACTTGTCCCAGCTTCTGCCAACCTAGCAGTTTCGAAAGCACGTAAAAATGCAAGTAGAAAAAATAGGGACCACCTTTGGTGGGAAGGTAACAGGGTTCCGTGCGCCTTTGGCGTTGAGTCATGCCGGCCACATGATCACGGAGACGTCTTCGAACAGCACTGGCTCTTCGGCTTTGAAACAGAGATGAGCACCGCCCCCTAGAGTCGGCAACAACTAGCACGTATGTATGAGAGGAACCTTTACCTTTACCTTTAAAGGTGAAATTAGCAACCTGACTGAAATGTTATGGCTTGGAAGTAATTTACATTCTAGGAATACCAACTTTGTAAATGTAAAGTAGCGATTGGATATCAAGAAAAACAACAGGCGCTATTGCAGAAAGACTGCACAGATCGTCCTCGATTTACAACCATTTGAAATTACAACAGGACTGAAAAAAGTGACTTTTGACTGGTTTTCCTCCCTGTGACCTTTGCAACATTCTCATGGTCACATGGTCAAAATCCAGATACTTGGCAACTGGCATGTATTTATGTCAGTTGCAGTATCCCGGGATCATGTGATCACTATTTGTAACCTTCCCAGTTGGCCCAGTTCCCAGTTCCCAAGCAAAGCCAATGGAAAAAAGCCAGATTCGTTTAATGACCACATTATTCACTTAACCCAGGGGTGTCCAAACTTGGTCCCTTTAAGACTTTTGGACTTCAACTCCCAGAGTCCCTCAGCCAGCAAAGCTGGCTGAGGAACTCTGGGAGTTGAAGTCCAAAAGTCTTAAAGGGACCAAGTTTGGACACCCCTGACTTAACCACTGCAGTGATTCACTAGGCAACTGTGACTAAAAGGTCATAAAATGGAACAAAACTCATTTAACTGCTGCCTTATTTAATTGTGAGCTCAGTTGTGGTTGTAAATCGAGGATTACCTGCAATTCCAGGATCATTAATGCAGGGAAAACTACAAGGTGCCTGTTTCATTACAACTTCAGAAATATACTTCAAGTTTGCTACAACTTCAGGAATGCACCTTTAAAGTGCTTCAATGCATCAGTGCAAGGACTGAAATAATTAGCACATTTTCTTTTCATGAAACTATAAAAAGTGTATCATTTATACCAACAACAAAAATCATACAAAAGAAAAAACCAAATGCTTTAAATTACAATTAGAGAAAACTGCATAGGGGGAAAAAAAGATTTAATTCCAGATTTTTTTTCCCCCTTAGGAGAAAATTGCAAAACATCTCATGTATTGAGTGTATTGAGTCTGTCATTTGCACCTCTATAACTGTCTGGTTCGGTTCTGCAACCCAACAAGAAAAACACAGACTTCAGAGGATAATTAGAACTGCAGAAAAAATAATTGCTACCAACCTGCCTTCCATTGAGGACCTGTATACTGCACGAATCAAGAAGAGGGCTGTGAAAATATTTGCAGATCCCTCGCATCCTGGACATAAACTGTTTCAACTCCTACCCTCAAAACGACGCTATAGAGCACTGCACACCAGAACAACTAGACACAAGAACAGTTTTTTCCCAAAGGCCATCACTCTGCTAAACAAATAATTCCCTCAACACTGTCAGACTATTTACTGAATCTGCACTACTATTAATCGTTTCATAGTTCCCATCACCAATCTCTTTCCACTTATGACTGTATGACTATAACCTGTTGCTGGCAATCCTTATGATTTATATTGATATATTGATCATCAATTGTGTTGTAAATGTTGTACCTTGATGAACGTATCTTTTCTTTATGTACACTGAGAGCATATGCACCAAGACAAATTCCTTGTGTGTCCAATCACACTTGGCCAATAAAAATTCTATTCTATTCTATTTTATTCTATGTGGTAGTACAGGTAGTCCTAGACTTATAACCAAGGTCACAAATGGGGAGCATATGAACCCTAATATGCTGCAACTGTCACAAACACATGCTGGTTGCCAAGGAATTGAATTTTGATCGCGCAAGGATGCGAGGACCAATTGGTAATTCCCTTTTTTCAGGGACTTGTAACGGTTGTAAGTTGAGGACTACTTGCAAAACTTTACCAGACTCAGCATTGCCTATTCATGATTAGCAAAGGCTGTTAGGCTTATCACTCAATCTCTAGGGTAGATGCAAAAGACGAATCTAAGATCCTGTTATTTATTTTTATTTTTATTTATTTATTATTTTGTCAATCATATATAAGATAACAGATAAACGTATAAACATAATTTGGATACATGAAAAGAGTGAGTAAAAAGGAACATTAAGACAGGGATGGTAGGCATGCGGGTGCGCTTATGCACGCCCCTTACAGACCTCTTAGGAATGGGGTGAGGTCAACAGTAGACAGTTTAACCTTAAAGTTTTGGGGGTTTTGGGAAGAAAATTTATTATGATGATTTATGCAAATCATAACCTTGTTATGCTCTGATGCAACTGTGTGGTATTTTCCTCACTGATCAATCCAACAGCTCAACTGAAACCAGGATTAGGGTTAGGGTTAAAGGTGCTCATCTCCATTTCAAGGTAAAGGTTCCCCTCGCACATATTTGCTAGTCGTTCTTGACTCTAGGGGGCGGTGTGCATCTCCGTTTCAAAGCTGAAGAGTCAGTGCTGTCAGAAGATGTCTCTGTGGTCATGTGGACGGCATGACTCAACGCCAAAGATGCACAGAACGCTCTTACCTTCCCACCAAAGGTGGTCCCTATTTTTTCTACTTGCATTTTTTACGTGCTTTCGAACTGCTAGGTTGGCAGAAGCTGGGACAAGTAACGGGAGCTCATCCTGTTATGCGGCACTAGGGATTCAAACCACTGAACTGCCGACCTTTCAATCGACAAGCTCAGGGTCTTACCCACTAAGCCACCACGTCCCTATAAGGGTTAGGGTTACTTATTGCTAACGTAAAAAGACAAGTCTCCTTTAAGCCAAGCTTGAATTTTATAGATGCATCTATGTAGTTTTCTTGGTACTTAAGCCAGGAGGGGGTTCTCGCTGCCTTTTTTTCCAGCCACGTTCATTTTTACTTCCCTAGTCTTCTCTACAACTTGATATTCACCACAGAATTCCCACCAAGTCCTAACTGGATCTAAACCCACTTGGCTTTCCAGCTCAAGAAAGGCCAACCAGTTCTTGCCGCAAGTTGAGACTTGTTTACGAGGAATAGCAGCGAACATCCTGTGAAAATTTTGATCAGAGGTTTGCTTTGGAAATCCACAAGGTGTCACCAGAGCTCCACATTAACTAGTCAGAAGTAAATCGCCTGGACGGTGCAGAATCATGCCTCTTGTTCTACAGAAGGTCCCATCCCTTTAGACTTAGATAATGGGAACTCATTAGTGCGGGACAATAGGTACTAATGAGCATTTTGCTATTCTAAACACCTGGAAAGTTACCCATCTGACAAAGTGGACACTAAAACCAATTCTACCTGGCATAGTACTGTATACACAGGAAAGTTTAATAGCACCGATTTTGATTTATCAAGCGCATCTCCCTCAAAAGTGTTCTCTAGCAACAGCAACACCAAAGAGGAGACTGACTATGATGGCTATCTGCCTTAACCTGAACTGCACAAACACCCAACTGGGTGCTGTCCTTTGACAATAATCTTAAATGAAGATCAGGTATGGCGGTGGGGAGGAGAGAGAGTTTCAAACAGATCAGTTTATGAGGCTTCTAAAGCTTCAAATTCAAAAGGTTTAAATTCACCAGGCAGGCTCCAAAAAGATTTAGCTATACCAATCTTAAATGTCCAATATTACTAGCTATTTTGGGATACTGACTTTGATGAGACCCACAGCAGTTTATTTATTTGTATCCCGCTTTTGTTATCGTTACAAATATCTCAAGGTGACAAACATATCCAACACACTTTCTTCCAAGCTTCTTGGATGAGAAGCGAAACGTCTTCAAAGAAAAACCAGAAAGTCCAGTTGCCTCTTGAGAAAAAAGCACCTTTGGGACAACCATGACCTGGAGGACTGAGAATCTTCATAGACATTCCTTTGAAAATGTTTTGCTTCTTATCCAAATAGCTTCTTTAGTTCTGAAGAAGAAGAACTGAAGAAGCTTCTTGGATGAGAAGCGAAATGTCCTCAAAGAAAGACCACAAAGTCTAATTGCCTCTTGAAAAAAAGTACCTTTGGGACAACTATGACCTGGAGGACTTCACAGACGAGAGGTGAATTGGGTTGGTAGAGAGTAACCGGCTCAAGGTCACCCCGATGGCTTTCATGTCTAAGAAGGCACTAGAACTCACGTCTCCTGCTTTCAAACCTGGTGCCTTAACCCCTAGACCAAATGGATCTTTCAATCTGTCTCTGCAGTCATTTTCTACTCTAATATACGGAACAGATGTAAATAGACTTGGCAAGGGAAGATCAGCATTGCCTCCCCCAAATGTAATGGACTCTACGTTTAGCTATAGGAATTGAACAAAACTATTGGAAAATGTTGGACTAGAACTTATTAAAAGTAATCTGGTAAGGAAAGAGAGCATATTCAGCAGGCTGTGTTTTCAGTATGCGCTATTCAAGTCTTTAGTCTTTTTCATATTTGATTCCTGGTCTAGAGGTTTTATAATTACTATTCTAGTCCTTAATAATGAGCATGTAAAATAGATACCCAGAACAAATATTATTTCAGCCCTTAACAGTGTCGACATAATTTGTGTGTAAATATATACACAAAATAAGTAATATGCATGTAAAATGAAAATTAGAAAAAATACATAGCCAGAAATCTAATCATTATAATATTACTGGGTTTCCTCTTTCTTTCTTTTTTTTTTAAGAAAAGCTTTTTCCTCCAACCTTTGTCTCATGTTTAAAGTTTAATAATGCTCAAGGCTCAGTTCACATCTCATCTGATATACTACCAGGGGTGAAATCTACTTACCGGTTCAGAAGTGCACACGCCGCATGCGCGCAGACCTTCTGCGCATGCATAGAAGGTAAAAAATACATTACTTCCTGGTTAAAACAAGGAAGTAATGATACCCAGGCAGGTGGGTGGAGCTTTGCTCCGCCATCACTACCAGATCGCCGAACTACCAGCCATGATCGCTATCAGATTGCGCGATCTGGTCCAATCCGGGAGCATTTCACCCCTGTATACTAGTTAAAGACACTACATGGTTATTAGGATACTGTTGGGTGTTGTGGTCCGTCAGCAGCCTATGGAGCTGGCAATGGACTCAGACAGCGATGAGGCTGAGGTGAGGCCAGGGCCATCGGGAAGTGAGGTACAGACTCCAGAGCCTCCAGAGCCTGAGAGTAGTGAGGCAGAGGAACAGGAGGAGCCTGTTTCTAATGCACGCATGAGAAGAGCTGCCAGAAAACAAGAGCAGCTCAAGCAGAGAGGACAACTCAGGAGTAGGGCCAAGAGATGATTGGCCCCTCCCATAAGGCTTAAAACAGACCAGCACTGGTGTTTCAGCTTTGCCGGAAAACAACATTGTAGCTGCCTCTTCTGCTTCGTCTTCTGCTTCATGTACGTCTTTGTTTTTGTGGCTTCTGGACATTTACCAGGAAGGGCCTTTGGCAGTTTGCCTAATTGGACTAAGGTTTGTGAGATAAATGAGGAATTTGTGTTGGGAGGCATTTGTTTTACTTTGAGTTGAATGATGCTGGGAATAAAGTAATTCCCAGCTGTTCGAATAAAGTTTGTTTTTCCACGGACTAAGTTTATGACTACCTACTTGGGCCTGGGTCACAACAGTGAGGCTGAGCCTGCTTCATATACTTACATAAACTTTCTAAGGTAAAAAAAAGTGGTAAAATCTAGGTAACATAACAGGGCCATCTAGTTGCACAGCGATTCACATGGGCAGGTATATGACTTTGTTAATTTTCCTGTGTCCTCTTGCTTCCAGGAGCAACAGATACCTTTTCTTTCTTTGAAAAAAGAAGGGATGGCAATTGTAAGACTCTTTGTTCCTTATTTAAATACAACATCTTAAAACTATTTGAGGCAACCTGACAATCAGCTTTTTAAGAACTCCAGACAACAGAAATGTTCCAAATAGTTGAACGCAAGACACGATCAGGGAAAACTCAGAATATAGAATAATAGAGAGTTGGAAGGGACCTTGGAGGTCTTCTAGTTGTGCTCGAGCAAGAGACCTTATAGCCATCATGGCGAACCTATGGCACGCAGCGCCCTCTCTGTGGGCACATGAGCCGTCGCCCCAGTTCAGCTCTGCCGCGCATGCACATGCGCCTCCTGCTGGCCAGCTGGTCATCAGGTCTCTGCTGCACACACGCAGGGGCATGCATGTGCAGGGGACATTCATGAGCAGGGGCGGAATGCATGCGGTGGGGCATGTGCGCACACATTTTTTTTTTTTTAATTTATTTTATTTTATTTTATTTATTAAATTTTTATACCACCCTTCTCCCGAAGGACTCAGGGCGGTTCACAGCCAAATAAAACAGTAAAAAGTGCACAATAAAAACAGTAATTAAAAAACTTATTAAATGTAAGGCCAAATTAAAATCCATTTAAAACCATAAAACCCAATAAAATTTAAATCCAAATATTAAAAACTACTAAAAATTTCTACGCCAGTCCTGCGCGAATAAATAGATATGTCTTCAACTCGCGGCGAAAGGTCCAAAGGTCAGGCAGTTGATGGAGTCCTGGGGGAAGTTCATTCCAGAGGGTGGGAGCCCCCACAGAGAAGGCCCTTCCCCTGGGGGCCGCCAGCCGACATTGCTTGGCGGACGGCACCCTAAGGAGTCCCTCTCTGTGAGAGCGCACGGGTCGGTGGGAGGCAAACGGTGGCAGTAGGCGGTCCCGTAAATAACCCGGCCCTAAGCCATGGAGCACTTTAAAGGTAGTAACCAACACCTTGAAGTGCACCCGAAAGACCACAGGTAGCCAGTGCAGCCTGCGCAGGAGTGGTGTTACATGGGAGCCACAAGCGGCTCCCTCTATTACCCACGCAGCTGCATTACTGCATGGGCAGGACACATGTGCATTGCATTTTGGGGGTTTGCATGCTTTGGGCACTTGGTCCAGAAAATCTTAGCCATCACTGCTTTATAGAATTCCAGATAAATGGTTGCCCAAATCTCTTCTTAAAAACCTCCAGTGATGGAGCACCCACAACTTCTGAAGGCAAACCAATGATTGTCTCACTGACAGAAAAATTCTCCTTACTTCTAGGTTTGCTCTCTCTTTGATAAGGTTCCATCCATTACTTCTTGTCTTGCCCTGTAGTGCTTTGAAGAATAAGCTGACCCCCTCTTCTTTGTGTAAAGGTAAAGGTTCCCCTCGCACATATGTGCTAGTCATTCCTGACTGTAGGGGACGGTGCTCATCTCCTTTTCAAAGCCGAAGCACCAGCGCTGTCCCAAGACATCTCCGTGGTCATGTGCCCGGCATGACTAAACGCCAAAGGCGCCCAGAATGTTGTTACCTTCCCACCAAAGACGGTCCCTATTTTTCTACTTGCATTTTTTACGTGCTTTCGAAATGCTAGGTTGGAAGAAGATGGGACAAGTTACGGGAGCTCACCCTGTTCCGCAGCACTCGGGATTCGAACCGCTGAACTGCTGACCTTTCGATCAACAAGCTCAGTGTCTTAGCCACTGAGCTACCTTCTTTGTGACAGCCCCTCAAATATTGGAAGACTGCTTTCATTTCACCCCTAATTTTTCTCTTTGTTAGACTGGACATACCTAGTTGTCTGTCCGTCTGTCTTTCTTTCTGTGTCTGTCTCTGCTCTTAATATCTGTCATCTACCAATCATATTTCTTATTATATTCGTTGCTCTTGTTTGCAATCTTCCTAGGGTCTCAACATCTTCTTTGTGTCATTGTGAGTAGAACTGAACACAGTCTTCCCAGTGTGGTCTTACCAGTAGGAACAGTTTCATTTGGGGGTGAGGGGGGTGAGGGGTGAGAGTGTTGGGAGTCAGAAATTATAAACCTTCACGTTTTTAAAAAAAATGTATGGAGAAGCACAACAAATGCTTCTATATTGATCACTGAGGATTGTCTACTGAAATTCAACTTTGAAGAACTGTTTTCTTTTGCCTACGGAGAGCGCTTAGGAAGCATTAAGTCTGTTTTCCGTTCTTAAGGAAATGGGACACAAGACAATGTCTGAAGTATCACCTTTGTAACACCGAAGTAGTAAAGTGATACTTACAGCCCTCTTACTGTTTGGCAAAAGACCTGCTTTGAAACGGTTCTTAATGGAAGCTGCCATGTATTTTCTTTCAAGGTGCGTAAAACCTTGGTAAGTGTTGCTATCAGCAAAAACGGCTGGCAACTTTCCTATCTTGTTCTCTCCTTATAAAATGCAGAGTAACAATAATGAAGGGCCAGGTGCGCACATGTGTTAGTTATTTTATACAAGACCAGCAAAGCTGTCAGTGTGGTCAGCAACCTGAGAAAAATGTAAACTACAAAAAAAATTACAACCCCACACAGGAAAATCCCCTGAAGTAATTACTGAAGTTTATTTAGCAGCCTAGGCAGGTTCCTCTGCTCTTAAGATATTAGGGTTATAATTTGCACGGTGTGGTTCCTCAGGCAACAATGTTTTAAATAATCTACATTCTACATCGTCAGAGATCGAAGCCATCAAACTAATTTCCATTTACGACCCTCATCAAATGCGTAACGGGGGGAAAAGCATGGAACAGCAAGGGTGCGTATGTATGTCTGTATGAAAGCAACTTAGGGGATCTCGCAGAGAACTTTATTGGTGCTTGTTGGTGTTGACTATTTGCCCTCTTCAATAGACATAACTTGAAGTCTGTGGAGTGGGTGATTTGTTTCTTCCTAAACAGATTCCAGACTAACTTGTCGACTATAAGAAGAGGCTGCGTTGGCACACATTACAGGAAATCCAGTTTTGTGTAGCGTCTAGAAACCAGGAGACTGTGAGTTCTAGTCCCACCTTTGGCGTGAAAGCCAGTTGGGTGATTTTGGGCCAGTCCCTCTCTTCCAGTCCAACTACCTTGTGGTGAGGAAAAAGAGGAGGAGGAAGGAGCTTGCCACCTTGAGTTACTTACAAAGTAGTAAAGGCAGGCTAATAAATAAATAATAAATCAATACATCCTCCACACTTTTTGTCTTGATTAACTGATTAAAATCTTTGGAAATGTTTGGAATGAGCCTCTCCCTTCTCCCTTGATAATTTAAACTCTGAAGTGGTGTTTCAAATTATGCACTGTGTTAGTGGCTTTCACTTATGTCTTATGTCCTACCAATCAGTCTACCAAAGATTACAGTAAAAGCAAATGCCTATTTTTTTAAAAGAGAGAGAACGAGAGGGGGGGAGGGAGGGAAAGAGGGTGAGATGTACTCTGTTGTTAATATCATCATCAATCATCCAGTTACATCAGTGGTTCTCAATCTTTATAGTGCTGCGACCCCTTTAATACAATTCCCCATGATGTGGTGACCCCAACCATAAAATTATTTTCATTTTGAATTTATTGCACCTGAAGCCGTATTGGCTAGCGATCTGAACTGCTTGCGATTGCCTTGAGGATGGAGGCATTAAAGCGGAGACTCCTCCCCTATTAAGTTTATCGTGCCTGAAGCCAGATTAGGCTAGCGATTGGGAGTGATTGCAGCTGGCTTGAGAGGGAGATATCAGAACAAAGCTTTCTCTCTTTTTTAATTCATTGCGCCTGAAGTCGAATTTGGCTAGCAATTTGAAAAGCCTGCAACTGGCTTGTGGAGTCAACCATTGGAGCGCGATTCTTCGACTCGCAAGTATACTTCCCATATTTCCGATGGTCTTAGGCGACCTCTGGCAAATCGTCATTCAACCCCCCAACGGGGTCACGACCCATAGGTTGAGAACCGCTGAGTTACATATATTTACAGGAATCCAACTTCGTTGAACTCTATTGGGCATGCAACTAGACAGACAGCAGCTAAAAGTTGGCAGGTTTCTAAGATTCTCCAACATTTTTGCTTCCTACTTAGGAAGTTCCTTTATGCTGAAAGCCCTATTGTGAGTAACACAAGAGTTTTTAGCTCCAAGATGGGTACAGTTGAGTCTCTGGCTATGGCATTTAGTAAAATATATCTCTTGCATAATTGGAGGATCCTTAAAAGTGTGAAAAGCCATGTCACAATTAAGACATGGCATGATGGTAAAAATATAGTAGAAATGTAGTTTAGCTTTGCTCAAATTTACTCCTAATTAGTGGTTTATAAACTTGGCTAAATTACAGTCAGCCAATGAAAGGAGACCTTAAATTTCCCATTGACTTAACAATATTTCCCTATTGCTTGATGTAAAAAAGATGTTGAGATTCTAGAAAGAGTGCAGAGAAGAGCAACAAAGATGATTAGGGGACTGGAGGCTAAAACATATAAAGAACGGTTGCAGGAACTGGGTATGTCTAGTTTAATGAAAAGAAGGATTGGGGAGACATGATAGCAGTGTTCCAATATCTCAGGGGTTGCCACAAAGAAGAGGGAGTCAAGCTATTCTCCAAAGCACCTGATGGTAGAACAAGAAGCAATGGGTGGAAACTAATCAAGGAGAGAAGCAACTTAGAACTAAGGAGAAATTTCCTGACAGTTGGAACAATAAATAAGTGGAACAAGTTGCCTGCAGAAGTTATGAATGCTCCAAATTTTTACGATGATGTTGGATAACCATTGTCTGAAATGGTGTAGGGCTTCCTGACTGGGCAGGGGGCTGGACTACAAGACCTCCAAGGTCCCTGCCAACTCTGTTATTATGAAATATTTATGCTTTCTTGTTGAGACAGTGGGATCTCCAAATTTTAGTGTAGTTAGATTGTACTCAGTTGGCATACTGCTTCCTCAAACTGAAAAATGCTTCAATGTCTTCCCTATCAGCCCTTGTTTTTAAGCCACATATATATATATATTATGCAACTGGACACCAAAAATATCAGGTGTTACCACATATAAGAAGGCCCTCTGAAAACTGATTCAATTCTAGTATTTTCATATTTTTAATATTCAGCAATATAATAGTTGCTTATAGGTGTCTCCTCCCAAAATGAATGCTATCAGAATCATCTCAGCCAAGTTAGCTGGGAAAATGTTCACTGTTTCAACCAACAGTTCTGGGTTTAATACAGAGTTGTATTATTTGTAGACAGAATAAAGTCAAAGGGTAGACCTGAAAGGTCAAAATGAAGGTTAGCAGATAAAAGATCACTAACGCTCTTTCCTGTTCCTGGCCTTTTGAAACACTAGAAGCAGTCAATATTGCAAGTTGAATTCCTGTTAATCAAGAAGATGCAACAGTACGGCCGAGCACATCTAAATAATTAAACAAAAAGTCAGCCATTAGGTAATGCTTATGACATGTGCAGTCAAGAAATGCTGCTGAGTTTCGTAAACTATTTCCAACAGATCTTCTCGGTGGTCTGTTGTAGTTGTAGATGTCGTGTCTGACCCATAGCAACCCCATGGACAACGTTCCTTCAGACCTTCCTGTCCTCTACTATCCCCCGGAGTCCATTTAAGCTCACGCCTACTGATTCAGTGACTCCATCCAGCCACTTCCTTCTCTGCCGTCCCCTTCCTCTTTTGCCTTCAATCTTCCCCAGCATTAGCCTCTTCTCCAGGGAGTCCTTCCTTCTCATTAGGTGGCCAAAGTATTTGAGTTTCATCTTCAGGATCTGGCCATCTAAAAGCAGTCAGGGTTGATCTCCTCTAGGACTGACTGTTTTGATTGCCTTGGTGGGCTAATACAGTACAATTGCTGCATTACACTAATTCAGGGCTGTCAAACTCCTGGCTCGCGGGCTGGATGCATTACATGCTGGCCGTGTCCAGGCCCAGTTTAGCAAAGGGGGGGAAAATCTCAACACATCGCGTGACGCGTTCGTGAGGATGTGAGTTTGACACCCCAGCACTAGTTGAAACTAAAGGTATTAGAAGTCTAGAAAACTTGGAACTTTGTCGCCTTCGACAGGATCTGGGTTTAGCATATAAAATCATCCGTTGTAATGTCCTTCCTGTCAATGACTTTTTCAGTTTCAATAACAATATCACAAGAGCTACCAACAGATTTAAACTCAATGTCAACCGCTCCAGTTTAGATTGCAGAAAACACGATTTCTGTAACAGAATTGTATATGCTTGGAATGCATTACCTGACTCTGTGGTTTCTTCTCATAACCCCAAAGGCTTTACTCAAAAACTGTCCACGGTTGACCTCACCACTTTCCTAAGAGGACTCTAAGGGGCGTGCATAAGAGCACAAACGTGCCTACCATTCCTGTCCTATTGTTTCTTCCCCTATGTATATATATGTTTATAGTACCTCGTTTCTCCTCATATATACCTTCTTATATTATATAACCCTTTATGCAACGCTTGTATATATTGTTACGACAAATAAATAAAAATAAAATAAATAAAATAAATAAATAAATAGAAGTGCTGTGGTAGATTCCAGGGATGAAATGCTACCTGTTTGCTCCAGTTCGGGTGAAATGGAGATGAGGATTGCCCCCTAGAATCAGGAATGACTAGCACATATGTGGGAGGGGAACCTTAACCTTTATCATTTTTAAAAATGGGAAGAGGTCCCAAAAGAAAAAAGTTTTAAGGATCACCGGGCTAGAAGACAGTTAGCCGACCCCAAGATTCTCACAAGCAAACCTTACAAAACAGGACAATGGACCAAGAAGACATGAGTTTAAACAATCCCTTCATTGTAAATAAGGAGCCATTTAATTGCTTGAACCACTCTCTTTGTACTGAAGCAACAATCCCGAAGAAAAGTCACCCTTACTATCAACCCCAAATTGCCACACTGCTACACACAAGGGCTACATCAACGAGAACGCAAGCTGGTCACACAAACAAGCAAACAAACAGCCCCTTCGCCAAATGGAGAGTCACTGAGTTAAAAAATTAAGTTGTATGGATCAGAAATGTAATCACCAGAGACAAGCTCAGAGCCTTTTTTTCAATCTCGGCGGGGATGCATCAATTTAAAGTCATGTTACATTAAAAAGAAAAACGTCTGGGAAAGGCTCCCACTTGTCACTTTGGATTAGATTTGTCGTTGTTATCAGGCTGTGCATTTTACAGTCTTCTTTCACATTTTAAACGTATTGCCTAATGCAGCCACGTAGGGCGTAAAGAAAGCGGTAACATACGACTCCCTATCAAATTGCCAGAGTCTAGGTACCACGAGCAAATTAACTAAATCTCAGGCAGAAAATAATGCTCATCATCATCTTCTTCTTTTTTTTTCTGGAAAAGCCTGTGAAGGTATTAAGATAAACTACCTGCTTTGGAGTAAAATGCTATATAGTGATGCCATTGGAAGGGCTATTCTCCTCCTGAGTATTGCACTTAATTTAAGAATTATACAAAAATCAATTTCTGGTTTATCTCTCTTCACTTATTTTAGCAAGCCAGGGAGCAATTGCTAGTTTCCATTTAGTAACTTTGGCGTCTAAAGGAAACTCTTCATCTTCACAGCACCTTCTGGCTGAAGTCCCTTAATTTGGTGCCCAGCTCTGATCAAGCAAATCTGCATAATAATGGTCTTTCTGATGATATATTTGTATGGGGGCGGGGCGGGGTATCCTAATTCCTTTGCCTTGCCTTTAGGGCTGTCTTTTAAGTATAAATATCTCAAATAAAAAAGGTCAGATTTTATTTTTAAAAATGCTGGTAACAAATTCCTAAAGAAGCAGCCCAAAACAATGCAGCTAATGTTGTCTCTATGTAAACTTTTCAAACAGAAAGTCACTCCGGCAAGATTTCGACTAGAAAAAGAGCCGTCTTAGCGTTTCAAGGCAAAAAAAATAAAAAATAAAAAATCAGGAGTCTGAGAGCACCTTTTCTAAATAACTATCGGAGAGAAGGGGTGATATGAGAGAGGTTTTTCCAGTATTTGAGGGGCTTTCACAGAGAAGAGGGGGCTTCACTGATTCCAGGGGAGGGCTTCAAAAATTTTAGCAAGGGGTTCTCCGCCTGGTTGCTGGGTGAGCGTGGCCATGATGGGAGTGGTCTAGTCGGCCTCCTATACCACAGTGAGGGGGGGTTGTCCTCCCCAGGCTCCGGAGGCTTTCCTTAAGCCTCTAAAGGTAAAGGTTCCCCTCGCACATACGTGCTAGTCATTGCCGACTCTAGGGGGCGGTGCTCATCTCCGTTACAAGGCCGAAGAGCCAGCGCTGTCCGAAGACGTCTCCGTGGTCATGTGGCCGGCATGACTCAACGCCAAAGGCGCACGGAACGCTGTTCCCTTCCCACCAAAGGTGGTCCCTATTTTTTCTACTTGCATTTTTATGTGCTTTCGAAACTGCTAGGTTGGCAGAAGCTGGGACAAGTAACGGGAGCTCACCCTGTTACACAGCAGCACTAGGGATTCGAACCGCTGAGCTGCCGACCTTTCGATCGACAAGCTCAACGTCCTAGCCCCTGAGCCACCCAGCTTCTCTCTGGGAGGGCGAAAATGGCCTCCCCGGGCTCTGGATGCCCTTTGGAGGCGAGAAACGAGCAGATTTCTGGCCTTCCTGAACTTCCAGTAGGCTCATTTTTCGCCCTCCCCAAGCCTCCGTGCGCGCCCTGCACTTACCTGCATCCAAAATGGGTCGCATAGGGACTCCTGGGAGGGGCGGGGTGACCAGGGCCAACCAGGAATGGGATTTGGGGGTTCTTCGAACTGCACAGAATCTTACCTAGAGGTTCTCCCAAACCCCTGTAAACCCCAAGCAGCCCACCCCTGACTGATTCTCCAAAATACTCGAGACAAGAAGAGAGAAAGAAAAGCCCTTACAGCCAATTGCAGTTGGTACCTAGAGATATCCTCTTTATAAACTATTAATATAGTGAGGATATGCCTTGAAATTAATTGCAAATCGTTCAGAAATATTGCATGCTGCGTAAAACGCAACCTCCCTAAACAGGAAAGTTAACATAGGTAGACATTGCAAATCTGACCTCCAAAAGAAAAGCTGTCCCCTTCATGAAAAACTGACAAAGAAAAACAATTAGTCTTCTTCCTGTTTAACACTGAACTATGAAACAAAAAAGTGCAACAGTTGTTTTTGTTTTTTTAAAGTTGGCCGGACTCAAATATAAACAAACAGAAACTACATTTAACAAGTAGCAATTTCATGCTGAAAATTACATGCTGGACCCAATAGCAGCTCCTATGACTTCTGACTCAGGATAAGAGAGCCACGAGGCTTAAACCTATGGAACTGTTGTGGTCTGCCAGCAGCCTGCGGAGCTGCAAACGGAGTCAGACAGCGATGAGGCTGAGGAAGAACATGGGCCAGTCCTGGAGGCTGGGGAAGGCCCAGAAGAAGGCTCTGCGTCAGAGGCAGAGATGGGGCCAGGGCCATCGGGGAGTGATGTGCAGACTCCAGAGCCTGCAGAGGCTGACAGTAGTGAGGCAGAGGAACAGGGGGAGCCTGTTCCTAATGCACGCATGAGAAGAGCTGCCAGAAGGCAAGAGTAGTTCAAGCAAAGAGGACGACTCGGGAGTAGGGCCAAAAGATGATTGGCCCCTCCCATAAGGCTTAAATGATGAGCAACAGCATTTGGGCTCTTTGCCAGAAAACAACGTTGATAGCTTTGTCTTATTGCATTTGTTTTGTATTGGTGTCTTCTGAACTTTTGCCAAGAAAGGCTTTTAGCAGTTTGCCTAATTGGACCAAGGTTGGTGATAGGACTGAGGAATTGTGTTGGGAGGAATTTGCTTTAATTTAGTTGGGCTATGCTGAGAATGAGTTAATTCTCAACTGTTATAATGAAGTTTGTTTATTTTTACACTGACTGAGTTTCCTACTACCTACTTGGGCCTGAGTCACAACAGGAACATGGATTTTTCTAAGTGAAGGCAAGAAACAAATAAATAATGGAGGGTGGAGACGATATAGGGTAAGAGAAGCAAAATACTAATCTAAAATTCAACAGAGCTGGTATTCATATGCTAAACCACGATCTGCTGTTTCCTCCATATTTGTGATAGAAGGGGATGAAGGATGAAGTCTGAATAGTCAGTCAAAAAAAAATAGTTTAAAAAAAAAACACCGCCTTCTAAAGATATTCAGAGGATACTAGAAGCTTATTAGATTCAGATTATCACTTTACATGAAACAGCCCAGACGCTTCCTAAGAAAACTTAATTTAACTGCCAGCAGAGGGAAAGAAGAGGGGAAGACGGATCATACTGACTTCTTTCAAGCCACAGGAGATTGCATTATTGACTATGATGCCAACTGTATCATTCCCCACCTTGCTGTGTGCAAGTGTGTATTCACATGTGTGTGTATATACATGCACACGTGACTACATAATGCAAGCTTTACTGTGGTGTGCTGCTGATTCTAAAGCAACAGAGTTCAGCAGCATCTCGCATCTCCCAATTTTAAACAACAAACACCATGCATAAAAAATGTGGGCAGTTTTTTAATAACTCATGAAAGAGAGACCACCTTATTTATTTTATGTTATTTTATTTTATTAAATTTTTATACCGCCCTTCACCCGAAGGACTCAGGGCGGTGTACAGCCGGAATAAAATACAGAATATATACAATTAAAAGAAATTAAAATAAACTATTACTAAACGGCCGGTAATTTAAAAGATTTAAAAATTTAAAATATTACTAAAACCCCAATTTAAAATCCACTATTTATGCCAGTCCTGCTTGAGTGAATAAATTTGTTTTTAGCTCACGACGAAAGGTCCGAAGATTAGGCACTTGACGTAAGCCTTCTATGAGGCCTTCTAATACTGTGGTGTTGCATTGCTGCCACTAATATCTGAATTTCAGGATACAATGAGCCTCCTAAAGCTAAAGAGATTTTTTGAAGAAGAAGAAGAAGAATTTTTATCACTTGTAAATTCATTCACAGATCAAAAAACACGCAACCACTGCAAATGAAGACACTTAGGATTATCAAATGTTACAATCACCAATGCAATCCTAATTTATTAGGCACCCTTCAGGTTGGTCCAATTTTATTTCGCGCTTTCAAAGCCAAATTCATCTCCTCTGCAGGACAAGACCTCATAGTCAGCGGCCACCAGAGCTAGAGAAATAGGGCTTCCATAGAGTCAAGTCTCTCTCCAAAAAACTCCCTCTAAAAGACTCCTTATACTTGCATCGAAGAGTCATTCAGACATCCAAATTGGCTTAAATCTTTGAGAATAGCATCCCCTAGAGCAGGGGTGTCAAACTCAAGGTCCGGGAGGCCACATTTGGCCCGTGGGGTGCTTAGATCTGGCCTGCAGGGCTGCCCTGGAAACAGCGAAGGATCAGCCCGTGGTCCCTCTGCTAGCGAAAAAGGAGCTTGGTAGGGCTGCAGCCGGCCCTCCGGAGCTCCGTTTTCATTGGCCGAGGGTTGCAGGAGCTCATCATAGCTGGAAACGGAGCTTGTGAGTCCATGAATGACGTTGAGCTGGCCACACTCACCCTGGGCCCCCAAAGGTCAAACACAACCCTGAAGTGGCCCTCAGTGAAATCGAGTTTGACACCCCTGCCCTAGAGAATGAATACAATTTGCCTTTGAGTTAACACATTACATTAGCACACCACGCTTCAAAAATCGCAGTCCACAAGCGGGTTTCATTTAGCAGCTTGCTTTGAAAATCCAGGTTGAACTTTATTCAATAGTTCATGCTTAAATAATCAGAGCCAAATGTGGTGCATCCACCTAGTCACCAAGTATGAATCAGTATTATCAAATAACTTTTGACATTCAATCTGGGCAGGGATGATGCCACTCCAGGTTCCTTCGATTAAATGGTGCCATTTCCTATAGAACCGCAGAAGCAAACTTTCTATGTAGCAGCACCTGCTCTCTGGAATGATGTTTCCCCCCCCCCTCCGCCAAGATCTGAATGGCCCCCAAACTGCTATGTTTTGAAGTACCTGGAAGACCTGGCTCTATTGCCCACTCTTTGGTGAGGATGAGTGAAGTCTCCTTTGGAGTCGTGTGGGTCTGTTCTTGGTCAGGTTTTGCTGTCTTTTATTGCTATTTTTGATCCTTGTTGTACTTAAAACAGTTAATCCCTTTTAATAATTATACAGTCAAAAGACGAACAGAGGTAGATGCAAGCATTTTGCATTGACTCATCAGTACCTTCATTAAATAACATGGTTGAAGGTAAAGGTAAAGGTTCCCCTCGCACATATGTGCTAGCCATTCCCGACTCTAGGGGACGGTGCTCATCTCTGTTTCAAAGCCGAAGAGCCAGCGCTGTCCGAAGACGTCCCCATGGTCATATGGCCGGCATGACTAAACGCCAAAGGCGCACGGAATGCTGTTACCTTCCCACCATAGGTGGTCCTGTTTTCCTACTTGCATTTTTTACGTGCTTTTGAACTGCTAGGTTGGCAAAAGCTGGGACAAGGAACGGGAGCTCACCCCATTACGCGGCACTAGGGATTTGAACCAGTGAATTGCCGACTTTTCGATCGACAAACTCAGCATCTTAGCCACTGAGCCACCGTGTCCCTTTTCAACACGATTGAAAATCAGTCTCAAGTATAAGATCTAGCAAGAGCATTAATTAAGCCTATAACTTATGCAAAAAAGCAAGCAATGACAATATGTTGTTGTATTTATTGCTTTTTTGTTAAAGACCAAAAGTTGATGGAAGCCGGAGTGGTATGTAAATTGCATAATAATAGATAAATATCCAAACAATGGATAAAAATGCCCAATCCAGTCTAAGCATCTAACCTTAACCACAATAAATCACTTACATGAGGCTGAATTATTTCAAGTGATACATTAAGTTTTATACCTCAGATATAACACTCCTTTTTAAAAACAAACCTGTATCTTACACTAAAATGAAGCACTGAAATCATAATTAAGCTTTTTTAATGTTCTTGCATCCCTCATTTTTTTTTCAGGTTCCAGAAACATTCTTTGTTCTTTCAATGTTATCTTCGGCATGAAAAGCAGATCACCAAGTAGATCACTTTCAGTTCCAGAAGCCATGCTTAAATAATTTAGCTGTTCAAAAGAATCTTTAACTATAAATGCAGTTTAACAATACAGCAGATTAACTACAAAAAGAAATTAACACAGCCTTGAGGGTGAGGAGAGGAGATAACATTCTTCTAAAGCTTTTTATGTTATGCTGATTTTATAGTTATATCCGAACCTGCTAATATTTTTTTAAGGGAGGCCATCAAGGAAGAAATTATTTAAATTGACTGCAAAGAAAGTGCCCCTTGCTAAAACTTTTCCTTGCAGTTCGTCAGACCACAGCATTCACGTGGTCTTCATAACACATATTTGTTTTGTTTAAAATCAGTGCTTCCCAAACCTGAGTAAATTGCCCCCCAAAAAATTCTTTGGGTAACAAAACAAACCCATTAGCCATTATAACAGGGACATTTAACTTGACAGAAAGTTTGCCGCTTGCTCCTGGGGAGGAAAGCTATGGCAAACCTAAATAGCATACTAAAAAGCAGAGACATCACCCTGCCAACAAAAGTGCATATAATCAAGGCTATGGTTTTCCCAGTTGCAATGGATGGCTGTGAAAGTTGGACCATAAGAAAGGCTGAGCTTAAAACAAAAAAGGAACAAATTGCCATCTTTTTTTGTTGCATTATCTGTTGTGTTGAATATACAAGCACTAATTGGAGTCTTTCTAGTTTGAAATTAGGGGACGCGGTGGCTCAGGGGCTAGAACGTTGAGCTTGTCAATCGAAAGGTCGGCAGCTCAGCGGTTCGAATCCCTAGTGCTGGAGTGTAACAGGGTGAGCTCCCGTTACTTGTCCCAGCTTCTGCCAACCTAGCAGTTTTGAAAGCACGTAAAAATGCAAGTAGAAAAAATAGGGACCACCTTGGTGGGAAGGTAACAGCTTCTGTGCGCCTTTGGCATTGAGTCATGCTGGCCACATGACCACGGAGACATCTTTGGACAGCGCTGGCTCTTCGGCTTTGAAACGGAGATGAGCACCACCCCCTAGAGTCGGCAACGACTAGCACGTATGTGCGAGGGAAACCTTTACCTTTAGTTTGAAATTCCTGGCAGATAGATGGGGAAGAAATGGAGGTAGTGACAGATTTTATTTTCCTGGGCTCCAAGATCACCGCAGATGGGGACTGCAGCCAAGAAATTAAAAGATGCTTGCTCCTGGGGAGGAAAGCTATGGCAAATATAGACAGCGTACTAAAAAGCAGAGATATCACCCTGCCAACTAAAGTGCATATAGTCAAGGATATGGTTTTTCCAGTTGCAAGGTGTGGCTGTGAAAGTTGGACCATAAGAAAGGCTGAGCGCCAAAGAATTGAGGCCTTTGAACTCTGGTGCTGGAGAAGACTCCTGCGAGGCCCTAGGACTGCAAGGCGAACAAACAAGTCAGTCCTAGAGAAGATCAACCCTGACTGCTCTTTAGAAGGCCAGATCCTGAAGATGAAACTGAAATACTTTGGCCACCTAATGAGAAGGAAGGACTCACTGGAGAAGAGCCTAATGCTGGGAAAGATTGAGGGCAAAAGAAGAATGGGATGACAGAGAAGGAGGTGGCTGGATGGAGTCACTGAAGCAGTCGGCGTGAGCTTAAATGGATTCCAGAGGATGGTAGAGGACAGGAAGGCCTGAAGGAACTTTGTCCCTGGGGTCGTGATGGGTCAGACACGACTTTGCAACTAATAACAACAAAGGTTTGCCACATGTGTTAAATATATATTCAAAAATCTCCCTATTAAGACAAGAACTGTTGAAATAACCAATAGTAAGCTTTTGAAATATTTTTCAATAATATTCTTTTTATAATACAGGTAGTCCTTGAGTTACAGTTATTCATACAGTGACCATTCAAAATTATAATGCTGTTGGAAAAAAGGACATAAGACTGGTCTTTAACTATGATAAGATGTCGATAAGTTGTTTTTAAATAGTGAAGGAAAAAGTTTGGGATGCATGGTTTTATGGCAGTGCCATAAGAAACTGGTATATCAGAACACACAACCACACACAATGAACAATTTGCTTTTGAATAATGCAGGAGGTTCTATGGGTGTGATCCCTGCAGCTCACAAGTGGGCCATTTGCATTACCAATACAAACTGACAGCCCAGTAAGACAGTGTATTAAAAATTCTCTGTAGTATTGACTACCCTGAGCAGCTAAATACAGTACTGTTCAATTAATTGCTCTTCAATATACAATTATTTTTTCTTTAATTTTGATCTACAGTCCAGATTGAAATGAAGAATGTTGAAATAGGTGGCTCGTTTCAAAGCATTTTATAAACCAATTTTTCAAGCTTGTAATGATTTCTGCTCCAGCATGAGTGAATGAAAAATGGAAGATGACCCATTTTGGACAGGTGTGTATAACTACAGGTAGTTCTCAGCTCATATAACCATTCATTCATTTAATGGCCATTTGAAGTGACTATGGCCCTGAAAACAAGGATTTATAACTGGTCCTCACACTTACAATCACTGCAGCATCTCCATGATGATGTGATCAAAATTTACATGCTTGCAATCCAGCATGTATTTAAATGCACCCCAAGAAAAGAAATCTGGAGTTAAATTACTTTTCCCAGGTACAGTAGTGGCCAAAATTGTGGAAATTTTTTGGGAAAAGTATATTTTTGAGGTTTGATGGCTAATAACGCCACTTTTTGGGGGGAGTTTCAAGATAATCTTATTCCACTGCTGGAATGGCCTGGGAATAGCCCAGACTTTAACCCATTTGAAAATCTATGGAGCCGACTAAAGAAACTTGTTAGTCAGAAGCGATCAAGCAATAAAACCCAGTTAATAGAGGCAATCCTTCAATCTTGGTTTCACATTAGAACAGCTGCAGAACTAAAAGACTTGGTTCACTCCATGGGAAGACGTTGTAAGGCTATAATTCATGCTAAAGATTACCCAAATAAGTATTAACTGACATGATGATAATTTTTGTATATCTCATTTTTTCTATGTGCTTCACTTTTCTTCTTTATATTGTAACTGCTATTCTAATAGCAAATCCTTCATAAAAGTTATTGCATTACATTCTTGATTAAATTATCTTTCCATTGATATATAATTTTATGGTACTACTCCAAAAAAAAGTGGTGTTATTAGGCTATTTTTAGAAAAGACACTTTTTCCAAAAGGTTTCCACAATTTTGGTCACTCCTGTAAATGTCCATTTAGAGAAATGGAAGAAGAGGCAGATGCATTAGCTTTTAAAAACCAATATGAGAAAGAAAACTTGGCAAAACAATGTCCAGAAATTTGTTTGAGAAATGTAACTCAGAATTTTAGCATGTAAATAGTTATTCAATTGAGAGAGATGTGAAAGAACCAGGGGATGTAGGGAAACAAAGTTCTCCTGTTCTAAAGATTTTATGGGATCTTGTTATGGTTAAGAGAAGACGTGATACTTGGAATAGGCTGTCTCCCATCCATATATTAACCAGGTTCAACCCTGCTTGACTTTTTGAGATTAGCCCAACTTGGTTCACAGCCATCAAGCTTCACATTAAAAATTGGAACAGGTTGATGTACTATAAAGGCTGAATCTGTACTAAATCGATTGTATTGCATTATATCCCAGTTGCCCTAAATGGAAACGTCTTCGGAATAAGTTTGAGGTCAGCTCTATTGGTATCACCTATCTTCTCTTTTATTACTAGTGGCACTTTTTTAAATCTTAACTCAGTACTGCAATTTTAATTGTCAAAGAAATAACATTTAACATTTACTGTAATTAATTCAAGATTATTTAGAATAACTGCACTAATTGGTATGTACCGCAAATCTGCAGCACTGCAGAATTAAAAATAAACTTCACAAAGATATAATTTACCGCTAACCCATGCTTAACAATTAAAGTTAGTTTTTAACGATTTATTTCAATCTATTTTCTTTTTATTAGCTGCAACACAATAATGAGGTGTACTGAATTCTGGCTTTCCAAGCACCTAGATTATAAAACATAATTATACAAATTAATTAGAAGCAAGTGCATACATTTATGCTTGTGTTTGTTACCAAGAATATTAAACATGACAAAGGTAAAAACAAGCATACTTATTGTCAGTGGCATAAAAAGAAACAGTTCTAAGATTTCAGTTTACTCAACTCCTTAACAAGAGACGCCCAAGAGTAGCGTCTGTCACTGATCAATAAGCACATCAGAAGTCAAGAAGCAACTACAAAAATCTCTTAAAAAGAAAAATATGTGGGAGAAACTTCAAAGTTGCTGAACTTTATTTATTTAGCTACAAAATCTGTTTCAGCTGCCAAATTACTTAGCTGATGTTGATACAGCCGCGTTATTCAATTCGCACTTTTCCTCCTCACATACGTTTTCAGAAAAGCAGTAATAACCATACCCGGCTCCATCTTTTTTCCTTCATGAAAGGATTGTCTCTGTATGTTTTAGAATTCTTTAGAATTTCCTTGCCCGGAATAATCCTTTGAAAATGTGGTATACAAAGAACACATAGTTATGTCTGTCCATAATTGGGGGAGGGGGGGAATCATAGAGGCAGAGATTTTATTCGAGTCAACCAATATGCCAAGATCCAATCTGGGTCAGTCACCAGGACCAGAGGTTTAGTCTTCCGAGCTTTCAGACTCATGTTGGAGCCCATCCTCAAGGAACTTCTCTCTAGCAGTGTCATGTCCCACTCCGACGAACGAGTCAAGGAAGTCCGTGGCAAACTTGGCAACGAAGCCTCTGCAGCTTGCCAAGTCCCTTCGAGGTTTATCAGGGCAGGCAGGAGTCCAAGTTATGACTTAAGCGATAGGGTCCGGTATCAGCAAACTTGATAAGACTTTGCTTGACTCAAGGTTGGAATGCCACAAGCAGGTCCTTTATATAGGCTGTGGGGTGTGGCTCCATGACTCAGCATTTATCCAGGCCTGCCCCTCCCTTCTTTCTGCTGGCATCGCCTCTCAGATCTCCGGAAGCAAGGATCCTCCCACTTTGAATTGTCTTTTGCTGTTTGGGAAAGGGAGGGGTCAGAAGGAGTAGGCCCGAGCAATTCCAATACCGGGCTGGCTTCCTCTGACAGCTGAGCCAAAGGAACATACGCCATATGAGTGAGGTTTCTTGGGCTTGTTTGTTCACTCCTGGAATCCTCTCCGAGCATGGGGCCAGGGCCGGGGGCTGGAGGCATGACAGGCCGTTCATCTTCATTATCAGACTCGGAGTCTGATAACAGGCCCGGTTGGAGACGGGAGGGGCCCAGCTGAGGAGAGGAGGGAGGACGAGTCACAACAAGCAGCGTGTATGACATGCTGAGGATAAGTTCCAATATGAGTCCAAAAGCTAGTGTCAGACTTGCCACAACTTAAATAGAACTCTAAATAGAAATGATCCTTGGCTCCATTTGTTGAGAAAATTATAGAAATCAAGTGTATTGCAGTTGTACAAAATAAAAATAGAGAATCGCAAGCCCAAATCCCTAAGTTCTACTTTTCCCTCCCTTAACTGTCTCTTGCTGCCTACTCCGGTGTAACCAACATGTTCAGGCAACATGTTTTTATAACCGTCAGTCCAAGCACAGTTTGGTATGCGACTCCCAGCTGGGTGACCTTGAGGCAGCGTCTGAGGAAGGCACAACACTTACTTTCGTTTCCCCAAGCAGTTCATGTCAGCCTGTCACCATAAGCAGCGAAGCACAAGTCGGCACAAGATGGCAGATGAGAGCTGGGAAGGTTAATCCTCTTGTCCCAGTGCCCAACCCAGACTGGATCTTGCAACATTATCCTGGGATATGTACTTTTGTCAACCAATATGGCATGCATGGATATACACACAACAAGAAATTGTGCAAGCTTTTAAGTTCTTCAAAAAAAAAGAAAGAAACAGAAAAGCAGGAAAGATTAACAGTGAAGTCACATATTTTATCATTAATTCTGAAGTTCTATATAATATTAAAAATGGAGTCTGTAAACTGAATGTGTTAAATATATGCAGGAGAAGCAAAATTGAATCCTGAAATACTGAACAAGTCAGATCATAGTCTACATTATCTTCAAGAAACCCTGCAGAATTTAAGCGCTAATGATGGGGAAATGCATCCCTGTTTTCACCGAAGAGAAATAAGAGGTCCAAGGGAATCTCAGACAAATAAATCTAATAATGGTGTCTGGACAGATTCTAGCACGCATTGTACAGGGATACCTTTGTGAGTGGCTTGAAAACAGTGCAGTAATAACTGGATGTCAGCATAAATTTATCAAGAACAAATCTTCCAGGTTGCTTCTCATTTCTTCATTAGCTTCTGCAGTAGAGTGGCGTACACATAATATTGCTTGAACTCAGCAAAGCATAACATAAACTATAATGTTGTTATTAGCAATTGAGATCTGGGCCTAGACACGTTGAAAATTTTAAGCTATTCATAAGATACCTCAAAAATGGTATTTAGAGCATTCATTAAGAGCTCCTCATCAAACTAAAAAGAGGTATTGAGTTGGGTGCAACAAACTTCAATCCCAATCCCATTACTATTAATAATTATTAATTATTGCTAGCCTAAGACCATAATAAAGTTTATTTTTCACTTGTATTGTTATTAAAGACTTGGATAAAGAGGTGGAAAGAGTGTTTATCAAGTCCTCAGTTGACAGAGAATTGGAAAGGACTCTTACAGTAGTGGCCAAAATTGTGGAAACCTTTTGGAAAAAGTGTATTTTTGAGGCTTGATGGCTAATAATACCACTTCTTTTTGGAGTTTCAAGATAATCCTATTCTACTGCTGGAATGGCCTGGGAATAGTCCAGACCTTAACCCAATTGAAAATCTCTGGAGCCGACTAAAGAAACTTGTTAGTCAGAAGCGACCCAGCAATAAAACCCAGTTAATAGAAGCAATCCTCCAATCTTGGTTTCACATCATAACAGCTGCAGAACTAAAAGACTTAGTTCACTCCATGGAAGGCCGTAATTCATGCTATAAAGGTTACCCAACTAAGTATTAACTGACATGATGATAATTTTTGTATATCTCGTTTTTTCTACATGTTTCACTTTTCTTCTTTATACTGTAACTGCTATTCTAATAGCAAATCCTTCATAAAAGTTATTGCATTACATTGTTGATTAAATTATCTTTCTATTGATATATAATTTTATGATACTACTCCCCCCCAAAAAAGTGGTGTTATTAGCTAGTTTTAGAAAATACACTTTTCCCAAAAGGTTTCCACAATTTTGGCCACTACTGTAATAACCTGGCCATCCAAATAATTGGATTAAATAATTGGATTAAATAATTTTAATATGTTTGAGGAGTGAAAGGTGAAAATGTAATAAAAAAAATGCAAAGTTGAAAAAGAAAGAAAGGTGTAAAAAGGCCAAAAGCAATTTAGAGTAGAAGCAGTTTCCAAACCTTATGAAACTAATAAACCTACCGTATTTTTCGGAGTATAAGATGCACCAGAGTATAAGATGCACCTTAAGTTTTTGGGGAGGAAAATAAGAAAACCTGATTGGCAGCTGGATTGGCCTCCCAGAATACCCTCAGTCAGCTGTTCTCAGAGGTGAATTTTAGCAACAGGTTCCTTGGTTATGAGCTCTGTGCCTTGCTTTTTTTTTTTCCCCCTGCCTCTGAAACTTCTGAAACTCTGTTTCAGAAAAAAAACTTTTTTTTCCTGCCTCTAAAAGCCTCCGAAACAGAGCTTCAGAAAAAAAGCCTCTGAAGCTCTGTTTGGGGGCTTCTTTTCTGAAGCTCTGTTTGGAGGCTTCTTTTCTGAAGCTTCATTTCTGATGCTTTTTTCAACCTCTGAAACCTCTGTTTGAGAAGCTGGGTGGGGCTACATTCGAAGTATAAGACGTGTCTTATACTCCAAAAAATACGGTACTTTATTTTGCAATGATACAGCTCCTATCTCAAGTACTGTCTTAGCTTAACACTTTAATAGGCATCAAAGAAACTGGTACAAGGAATGGCAATGAGAGTATTCAGGAGAGGGAGGGAGGAGATGGGAAGAGGGAGGGAGGGAGGGAGGGAGGGAGGGAGGAAGGAAGGAAGGAAGGAAGGAAGGAAGGAAGGAAGGAAGGAAGGAAGGAAGGAAGGAAGGAAGGAAATGAAAAATGGGCCATTGTATTCTTGCCTGACTTCTGTGATTAGCAAGTTAATGAAGACTGAACTGAAATTACAATAAAGCAATTGAATATTGGCAAAAAAAATCTAACAATAAAGCAATCTGCCAATCCTACCAATTAAACAGAAAAAAGGTGGGTTCCCTCCAACAAATGCATTCAAGCAGAGGCCATAATACCATCCACTGCAGACATTTTAATTTGAATTTCCGCATGGTACTTTCCAACTCTATGAAATCTGATGCTTCTGGGATTAATTGTTTTTCATCTGCAGTGTCCAACTGGCAAAGACATTGGTTTGGGTCAAGTATAACAGTGAAGAGCCGTCTGCAAACTTAACAATAACTTTGCAGTATTTCAATAGTATAGCTTGTTATCAGCCCCAAATCCAGAAAACGGGTAATTGTGAATTGCAAAGCACATCCTCTCATTCATAGATTTACTGTTAGCACTGAGATGACCTTAACGGATAAAAGGGAATGACTGTTTTAACAATTAACCAATATTTGGATACCCAGGATAACGTGAAAACTGAGCTTTTCAAATAAGATAAGTATAATCAAATATTACTTCTTTTCCTTGGCTATATTCTCCATGGAATTTTCAAAGAGTGCCTGTTCGGAATTTGCTTGATTTGAACAGCACAAAATAAAATCTATTAATCTCTTGCTGGCTCTTCAATCACAAGATTGTTTAATAAAAATACGTTTCCACAATCAAATTTAACCACGAGGCTTATCTCAGCGATCTCAAGTGAAATAAGGCCAAGCAAAAACAACTCTGGACCAGCAGAGCACGCGATAACTTATTTTTACCACCCCCTTATAAAGTTATATGCCAAGTAATAAAACTGTTCCCACAAAAATGATGCACTGAGAATCCTTAACTAGGTTAGATTAATAGAGGCCTTGTACAAAAACGGGAACAATTTAGATTGCATTTCTAATCTAATATTCCTTATAAATACGTCTTGAGGATAAAGAATTGCCGAAATACACAGATCACTGCTCACTCTGGCTTTCTCCAAGTGCCCCTTTCTCCTTTGTGTAAGATTCCCAACACTTTCATGACCCAAAGTGCTCAGATGGCAAATCACCTCTGAAGCCCAAATAAATTTTTAATAGGATAGGGCTCTGCATTCAGAAGCAATATACACTTTCCCCCTATAGCACAATCAGTAACGCAGGTATGTGAAATGCTTTCACTCAGCACATAAAGCAGGACAAAATAAAACAAAACATAAAGATTTTTGTATTTCCACAGTTCATTATGAATGGATACTTGTATCTCCCACTACACGAATAACATCAATCTGGTCCCATTTAATACTTTGCCAGATATTGGAAAAAGAAAGGAAGGAAGGAAGGAAGGAAGGAAGGAAGGAAGGAAGGAAGGAAGGAAGGAAGGAAGGAAGGAGAAGGAAGGAGAGAGAGAGAGAGAGAGAAGAAAGGAAGGAAGGAAGGAAGGAAGGAAGGAAGGAAGGAAGGGAGGGAGGGAGGGAGAGAGGGAGGGAGGGAGGAAGGGAGGAAGGAAGCCATTTAATACTTTGCCAGATACTGGAAAAAGAAAGAAAGAGAGAGAGAGAAAAGAAAGAAAGAAAAGGAAGGAAGGAAGGAAGGAAGGAAGGAAGGAAGGAAGGAAGGAAGGAAGGAAGGAAGGAAGGAAGGAAGGAAGGAAGTCATTTAATACTTTGCCAGATACTGAAAAAAGAAAGAGAGAGAAAGAGAAAGAAAGAGAAAGAGAGAAAGAGACAGAAAGACAGAGAGAGAGAGAGAGAGAAGAAAGAAAGAAGGAAGGAAGGAGAAAGAAAGAAAGAAAGAAAGAAAGAAAGAAAGAAAGAAAGAAAGAAAAAGAAAGAAAAAGAAAATACACTGACTTCCTCTTGCACTTATTGGTTTTATTGATCACAAGATTTTATTATTATTTTATTCTTCTATATATGTTCATAAGACTAATCAATTCATCCATCCATCCATCATTATAATAAATATACTCCCTAAAAGTAGCACAGATTCATATCGTTGACCTGCACGGAATACACTGCTATTATTCCCATTTTACAATGAGAATCCAATGCCGGAACAACTCAGCAACTTGTCAATATTTACTTGTGATTAAGTTGAGGCTGAATGTCTCAAGGTTCATTTTTTTAAAATTACCTGATTACAAAAACTATAGAATATATTCAAATTAATTATTTTATATACAAGGAGGATATAAATTCAGTTGTGCATTTTTTAATGAAAAAAATGAATCTACCTGTTGGGCTGACTTGTCAAACTATGGAAGCTTAACCCAATTTAGGAAAGAGCAGAGGTTAACCATACAAGGTAAAAAAAGGCAAGAAAGAAAGAAAGTTGTTATCGTGTCAGATTTCCCAGTTTTCACAAGAAAGTAAAAGAAATAGCAGCTGGCCAACCTTGCCTGCCGCTGAAAATTAGGTAAATTAGGTAAAGGTAAATATGTGCTAGTCATTCCCGACTCTAGAGGGTGGTGCTCATCTCCGTTTCAAAGCTGAAGAGCTAGTTCTGTCCGAAGACGTCTCCGTGGTCATGTGGCCAGCATGACTAAATGCCAAAGGCACACAGAACTCTGTAACTTTCCCACCCAAAGGTTGTCCCTATTTTTCTACTTGCATTTTTTACATGCTTTCGAACTGCTAGGTTGGCAAAAACTGGGACAAGTAACGGGAGCTCACCCTGTTCTGCGGCTCTAGGGATTCGAACCGCTGAACTGCTGACCTTTTGATCGACAAGCTCAGCGTCTTAGCCACTGAGCCACCACATGCCTTCGCTGAAAATTAATAAGGGTCAAACCTGCTTAGGTCTTGAGTGGCAAAGCATCAAGAACATCGGAACCGCAGCCTAGATTGGGAATGGGTAGGGACACCTGGAAAAATACACCATACTTCACTTAATCTTCCAGGAAAAGATTGAAGGCAAACGAGGTCCAGGCAGAAGAAGAACATCATGGCTTCAAAATCGAAGGGATTGATTTGGACAAAACTCAGCAGCACTTTTTTTGTACGGCTGTTGATAAAAATAGGATCGCCAACATGATCGTCAATGTCCGATGACAGATATGGCACAAGAAGAAGAAGGAATCCCACAAAGAATATACCCTGTTCCCCCATAAATAAAACCCAACTGGAAAATAAGTCCTAGCATGATTTTTCAGGATGCTCATAATATAAGCCCTACCCCCAAAATAAGCCCCAGTTAAGATCGTCAACCAGATGGATGCATTTACTACCATATTCCCCCCAAAATAAGACCTAACCAGAAAATAACCCCTAATGCGTCTTTTGGAGCAAAAATTAATATAAGACCCAGTCTTAATTTTGGGGAAACATGGTATGTCAAACCAGACTGCCACCAAGAAAATTTCATGATTATTAAAAGTCCAACTTGACTTGCAGATTCTTTTAATTCTGTTGATTGTTAATTCCATTTTCTTTTTCAGTCCACATAAATCTATGAATTTCAAAGACTCAAAAGAATGTTAATCTGAACCAAATGGATCCAAGTACTTTTTTTTTCCCCCTCCTCCATGATTTTCTACTGGAAAATAATCACGGCATTAATAATAAGATGCTCCCTGGAACTTCTTCTGCCTAGTTGCTAAATGCAAACAATGGAAATTTCTGCAGAAGCAAAATAAGGCCAATGATATAATTATAGTGGATCTGTTGGCACATTCCCGGCTAATGTTATTATTTGACAACGCAACGCTTGTACAATCTCCCAAGAGCCATAATGGAGGCTGCGTTCAACCTAATTGGTTCCAAAGCACAACTTTTCCTTAACAATCTTTCCTCAGGACCAGTAATGTTAATTTCTACAAGACTGTAAATAGTGTTTGCCGACAATACAAACATGGTAATAAGAGGCTAGGTGAGTAAATAATGTGGTTACAAAGCAGCCCATTTGCATTTTTATTTAAAACTGCCTTCGTTAAAAAACAGCTCAGATTTCTTAGGGTGGAAGGAGGGTTGGTTAAGAAGTAGAGCAGTAATTACTCTCTTTAGGGGTTCTTTTATATATCCTTTAGGGAATTGGAATGAAAAGATAAGCAAAATTAGAAAGGGAATCATGTAAAGTATGAAGTGTACTATAAACACTCAGTAAAGTATTTACCATAAGCTACGTTGACCTTTTACATTAATAGAATTTACTGTAGTGGCAATTTATTACCTCAAACTATTACAAAATCTCAACATTAATTCAGGATGAGACCTTCAGGAGGAGAATGATTTTAGAAGGTGAACAGAGCTAGGGACCTAAACATATTTCCACCGAAAACTTAAATCCTGCAAAATTACAGGATTCAGACTCTAAAAAACAAGCCGCCTGCTTCTAATACATAGAACACAGAATGGGTGGGAAGGGTCTTCGGAGGTCTTCTAATCCAAACCCCTGGCTAGTCATCTCATAATAGTCTTGTCTTGATACTCCATCCATCTGTTAAACTACTGAAGTTTGCAGATGATACAACAATGATTGGTCTCATTCGAGACAACGATGAATCTGCATACAGACGGTGCAACCAGAACAATCTGGAACTGAACACACTCAAAACCATAAAAATGATGGCGGACTTTAGGAGAAACCCTTCCATACTTCCACCTCTTACAATACTAGACAACACAGTATCAATAGTAGAGACCTTCAAATTTCTAGATTCTATCATATCTCAAGACCTAAAATGGACACCTAACATCAAAAACGTCATCAAAAAAGCACAAGAAAGAATGTTCTTTCTGCGCCAGCTAAGGAAACTCAAACTGACCAAGGAGCTGCTAATACAGGTCTACAGAGGAATTATTGAGTCTGTCATCTGCACCTCTATAACTGTCTGGTTTGGTTCTGCAACCCAACAAGACAGACACAGACTTCAGAGGATAATCAGAACTGCGGAAAAAGCAATTGCTACCAACCTGCCTTCCATTTAGGACCTGTATACTGCACAAGTCAAAAAGAGGGCTGTGAAAATATTTACAGACCCTTTGCATCCTGGACATAAATTGTTTCAACTCCTACCCTCAAAACGACACTATAGAGCACTGCACACCAGAATAACTAGACACAAAACAGTTTTTTCCTGAATGCCATAACGCTGCTAAACAATTCCCTCAACACTGTCAAACTATTCACTAAGTCTGCATTACTATTACTATTGCTATTAATCTTCTCATCATTCCTCTCACCCATCTCCTCTCACTTATGACTGTATGATTGTAACTTGTTGCTGTATCCTTAAGATTTATATTGTTTCCTAGTATGTTTTGATTGCTTATTTGTTCCCTGTGACTATCATTAAGTGTTGTACCTTATGATTCTTGATGAATGTATCTTGTCTTTTTATGTACAGTGACAGCGTATGCACCAAAGAGTAATTCCTTGTGTGTCCAATCACACTTGGCCAATAAAGAATTCTATCTATCTATCTATCTATCTATCTATCTATCTATCTATCTATCTATCTATCTATCTATCTATCTATTTATCTATCTATCTATCTATTTATCTATCTATCTATCTAAAGAATGTGACCAGTGGCTATATTTCCACAACCACAAGCCAGGTTTATCAAAAAGGTTACTTAGCCTGTCTATATTGGCCTGGCTTATATGTTATGCTAATCCCTAAAAGATGAGTCCATCTAATATGCTGAGCCCCAAATAAATAAGGAACATTTTGGCTTAGTATTACCTGTAAATCAAAGTTTTGTGTTTCAAAGATCTACTTTAAATGAATGCTCACCATACGTTAGAGATTAAACCTAAGAAGAGCATCCTCATCGTAAGATTAGAAAAATATCTAACAGTTTCATTCCCACTCAAGTGTTGAAGCCCCATGATTTCAAAATATGGATCTGCAAATCATATTTTCGCTCCTATTTTTCCTAGTGAATGAAGTCACTTGATTTCACAGGGAAGTCATGGCAACTGTTGAAAACCAAATGGGAGAAAATTGAAGTACCAATTTAAGTTGGCAGAAGGTCAGAAACCTTTTGAAATAAATCCATCAAATCTTCTGAGTGAACTAAAAAGCCGCGTTTATATTTCAAAATCTAAATTATAGGTAAAACGCACAACCATTGGTTTAGAGCATGGATGTCAAACTCGATTGTATCATGTTATGTATCGCCACATTTTTTGCCTTTTGTGGAGCCGGGGTGGGTGTGGCTTGTGCATAATACATCTGGCGGGGTTAGAGATTGATCAACCCCTGGGTTAGAGATTGGTCAAAATTTAGGCACTTGGTAACCAGCAAGTATTTATGACAATTGTAACATCGAAGGGCTGTATCATCACCATTTACAATCTTCTCAGCCAAGCTGGGGGAATTCGGACTCAACAACCACAACAACTGTCTTGCTTAGCAGTCAACATTCTGATCTCAACGACAGTGCTAAATCAACAACTAGCTGTACTTTTAAGAAATTAGCTATGTTTCTTTTAGCCATTAGTCCACAGGTATCAAGTATAAAGACATACAAAGACAGAGGTGTGAAATAGTTCAGCCCTTCTCAGAACATTGATTTAATATAAATGATACCCACAATTCAGTGATGGGTTGCTTGTTCTATTGGAGTAGAAAAGGCTGCTATATAGCAGATGCTATATATAGCATCTGCTATATAATGCACACTCTTATTTTACAGTGGTTTCACTACCAACCATAAAAACTGTAACAGTGGAACTGTATAAACAAATTGAGCAGTGTTTTTACTGTAAAACACGAGCACACTATAAATATTTGTCTTCCCCTTCTCTCAGCATCTGTAATGAGAGAGAGAAAATTCATACCATATGTTTATCGTACAAGGAGAAAAACACGCTGTACCTCAATAGTTCATCCAAGTTTGGGAAGCTGTTGAATTGCTTTAATTCACATTTACCTTTTAAACGCATGAATTTCTTTAGAAATCGCTGTACTGAATGTTTCAGGTGTCCAAATGCTGATGGGAATATTATAGCAATAAGACCAAAATTAGGGAAGTTGGGGGCGGGAGGGGAATGACGCCTTACACTATTTCTTACATTATCAGTATCTTTTTAATCTGTCATTTTCTTTTAAATCTGGGCATTTTCCTTTGCTGCAGAATCACTGGATGCGATACTAGAGTGCCAAATTTCATGCAAAAAAGACCCCGAGATCAGACTAATGTTCTGCCACTTAAGGCATGGGGGGAAAAAAGCAAGTACAGCTTACAACCACAACTGTGATCACAATTTTTGCAGCCAAGCAAGGCAGCTGCTAGCTGAGCTGCGCCCAATTTTATGACTTTTGCCAAGCAAAACCACTGCAGTCGTTAAGAGGATCACGTGGTTGTTAAATGAATCTGGCTTACCCCCCCACCATTGAATTTGCTGGTCAGAAGCCAGCTGATCACAAATGGACATCATATGACCCCAGATTCTGCAACCAGCATAAAAATACATGCTGATCACCAAAGCACCTGAATTTTGATCATGTGTGACCCTAGTGCAGCGGTTCTCAACCTGTGGGTCGGGACCCTGTTGGGGGTCAAATGACGATTTGCCAGGGGTCGCCTAAGACCATCGGAAATATGGGAAGTATACTTGCGAGTCGAAGAATCGTGCTCCAATGGTTGACTCCACAAGCCAGCTGCAGGCTCTTCAAATCGCTAGCCGAATTCGGCTTCAGGCGCGATGAATTAAAAAAGAGAGAAATCTTTGCTCTGATGTCTCCCTCTCAAACCAGCTGCAATCACTCCCAATCGCTAGTCTAATCTGGCTTCAGATGCGATAAACTTAATAGGGGAGGCGTCTCCACTTTAATGCCTCCGTCCTCAAGGCAATTGCAAGCAGTTCAGATCGCTAGCCAATACGGCTTCAGGTGCGATAAATTCAAAACGAAAATAATTTTACGGTTGGGGTCGCCACATCGTGGGGAATTGTATTAAAGGGGTTGCAGCACTATAAAGGTTGAGAATCACTGCCCTAGGGGATGCTGCAACAAGTCATAAATGTGAGGACTGATTTTAAGTCACTTTCTTCAGTTCTGCTTGAATGGTTGCTAAAAAAATGATTGTAAGTTGAGGACTACCTCAACTGTATACACTTTTCTCACGTATGAAAGCAAACTGAAGGAGATGGTATTGTTGTGTCCGAGGCCCAAGTAGTGATTATCAAACACAATTCAGCCCTGAACAAACTTAGTTTATTAAAACAGCTGAGAATTAATCCATTCTCAGCTTAGTCCAAAACAAATGCTTCATAAACAGTCCTTTGGCTTTATCATCCACCTTTGTTGTCTTTGGCAACCTGCCAAAGGCTTTTCTTGGCACAAACCCCACAAAGTTCAAGAGATCTGAGAAGAAGCAATCGAATCAATGTTGCTTTTCCACAAAGGACCCAACGGCTCGTGGCTGCTATTTTAAGCCTTATAGGAGTGGCCAATCATCTTCTGGCCTTACTCCTGAGTCATCCTTTTTGCTTCAGCTGCTCTTGCCTTCTGGCAGCTCTTCTCATGAGTACACTAGGAACAGGCTCCTCCTGTTCCTCTGTCTTTCTGCTGTCCCCCTCTGGAGGTTCAGGAGTCTGCGCATAGCTCCCAGATGGCCCTGGTCCCATCTCTGCCTCCAACGCAGAGCCCTTGTCTGGGGCTTCCCCTGACTCCAGGACTGGCCCATTGTCCACCCCAGCCTCCTCACTGTCCGACTCTGCTGTCAGGTCTGCAGGCTGATGGTGGACCACAACACGTATTCTTTCTGCACTGAAAATGATTTGTATTCTCTATCAAGGAGGACTGGTTGAAGGAGTGAAGAATAAAACAAATATCACTGAAGAAAATATTGCTACTGTTGGTTGACGTTCCTGCCTCCGTCTAAAGACAGAGCCAAACTTCCCCACTGCTTTTATCCTATCAAAAGATTATAAGAAGTGGAGAGAGACACTTACTGGTTATTACCTGCTTATCTGGTGCTGTCTTAGCCATACTTTTGTTAGTGGTTTTATTAGCTAATTACAATTTATTCATATACTTCATCGTGCATGATTATAACCAGGAAAGAGTGCAATGGGATAGACATCTAAAATCACAGGATATTGAAAGTATCATGCTGCAGATGCCTGTTGCTCTGCCAGTGGATTATTTTATCCATTTTCATTGCATAACTTTTAACAGAATACAGCCAGTGGTGAAATTCAGGTTTTTTTTATTATCGGTTCTGTGGGTGTGGTGTGGTGTGGGATGGGCGTGGCGTGGCTTGGTGGGAGTGGCTTGGTGGGAGTGGCAGGGGAAGGATACTGCAAAATCTCCATTCCTACCCCACTCCAGGGGAAGGATATTGCAAAATCCCCATTCCCTCCCCACTCCTGGGGCCAGCCAGAGGTGATATTTGCCGGTTCTCCGAACTACTCAAAATTTCCGCTACCGGTTCTCTAGAACCTGTCAGAACCTGCTGGATTTCACCCCAGATACATCCCATGTTCTTCACCAGCTCCACACAGCTAGTTCAGGGACCCAATTTATCTCGATTTTATTTCTACCAGAAAACAAAACAAAACATTGTTTACAGGCTGCTCATCATTTCACAGACTTTATTTCCCTGAATAAGTGAGGAAGTTATTTAAATGACATAAGTGGTTTAATAGAAATGAGTTACAAATGCATGGATTCCACAAATAGACAAAAGGTAAGTGGGTGTAGACATTATCATATGTCTAGGTAGATGGGCCATAGGAGAAGATTAAGTATTCCAGCTTAGTGACTCAACATTTTAAGACTATGAGCTTGCAGGAGAGATACTGGCCAAGCCAAGGGGAAGAGTCAAACAAGGAATTTGTCTGGAATCCCTACATGGGCATAGGATGGAAAAGTCTGACCCCTCTTAAGTGTTATTGAACTTTATCTAGTTTCACCCAGGTGCAAACCATTAGTCTGAGAAGACACCTGTCAGTCCTGGAAGCCATCTTTTACCTTTGAGCCTTCAGGTCTGCCACAAATTCTACTGTGGGAAAATGGGAAGTGGGGTTGTATGGAGTGAAGATGTTAGATAGTCAAAATAACATTCTTTCCAGAAAGTCAAGGCCGTTGTGCCCTGCAGCTCTGCTGAGAAGAATGAGGAGGTTATTTTCTGTTCTGGAGGGTACCTGATTGGTTCATGTGATGGACATGTGGATGAAGGGCAAGGACTTGAACTTTCTTTTGGGTGAGGAACACCTGGAAGCTCTCAGATTCAGTTTTTCCCAGATGTGCCAATATAACATCTCTAATAAAAATTAGCTTTGACGAAACTCAAGCCTTGGAGTTGGATTTCGTTGGGGGTGTTACTTGGAACCCTGGCAATACCTATGTAAGAATTCCTGCTTGAACTCTTCAAGTGTGGTCTAGTTGCTTGACCCTAGAGAGCTGAATCCAAAGGTGTTCTCTAATTCAACATTCCTTGCACTACAAGAAACACTACGCATATGTTTTGTGCCACATCTATACATCTACACCTCTGATGTAGAACTCTTCAGCCCTTTAATGATTGACAAGCAGTGCTAGCAGCTATTTTCCCCTCCGCTTGTGATCCGTTGGATTCAATCTCATCACTCTGCATATTTTCTGAGGTCTTCATTAAGGAAATACCTACAGTTGGGAGCTGTGAAACCCTGCTCAATCATTACTCTTTCATTCAATGATGTCAATGTAACATAACAGGGAATAAGGACTCTGATTTCTACAGCTTGTGGCATAGGATTTCAGCAGTCTCGTGAGCAAACGTGTTTACAAACTCTACTGGAGTGTTTTTTTCATTAAGTCTTAAAGTCAATCAAGCGAATAGAAACAACCATTCCCTTCTTTGCAAAGTATTGATATATTTTTTTCCTGGCTGCTTTAGGGCTTTGGCTATTGCTAAGAGATTTATGCCTGACAATGTCTTTCTGATTAAAATGTATCAAAGATGTGAGATTCTAATTTCCTTTTTTGGAGGAAGAGGTGGCTCAGGTTTTTGCAGCCAAGAAATTAACACGCAGTTCTAAATTATGACCAAATCCTGAAACGCAACTGCAGCTAGAGGTCTATCAATTTGGGTTTTACTCCATTAAACATTTTACCCTAATAGACTATTGACTATGAGTGAATTTGGACAGAGAGAAAGAAATATACACAAACAGTTGTATATACCCTTCTGTTTCATATATCTGTTTTGCATATCCTTTCTTTAGGCTACTATTATGCAGATTCAATATTACCTGACGTTCCCCAAGAATAAAGACAATTGGAACATGAAAAGATGGCCACATGGATTGATGGCAACTCAAATGTACGTGGAGTATCGCCCAGAAGTAGACCCCAAAAATGCATATTTTAATTAATTAATTAATTTATTTATTTATTTTGTCACAACAATATATGTAGGTATCATACAAAAAGGTTATATATAATGTTCCAATGTTTTGCATGTCATTTTAATTGTTTGACTGTAAGCCACATAGAATAGCCTCAGAGAGATGGGTGGCATAGAAGTCTAAGAATAATAAAATATTCTCTACCCAGCACTATCTTATGTCTTGGAATGCAACATAAATGTTTGGTAGATATGGCTTTATGTAGCATTGCAGCTTTACAAAAGATCCCTTTCATGCTTAATTTTTATTTTATTTTCCTCTAACGAGATTAATTTTGCCACAAAAGAAACAAGATGTTTGTATCTAATTTGTACAGGTTGCATTTCATGAATCTCTTTAAAAAGCATGTTTGCAATTCCAGTTGCTATACTCTATTCTAGTGGACTTTGTGTTCTGAAGAACAATTACTCTTTCTTACAGTTTTCTGTGTCATCTTAAGATGCTGTAACATGTAAGGTTCCTAATTCAAGGGCTAGTTAATGCAGACTTCGGCAGTCAAAATAGACCGACCAATGGCATCAAAGAGCAAGCTAGTCTGTCATCGGTGAAGGCCATACAACTTAAATAAAAGATAATTTGGAGAGAAATCCATTATACCAATAGACTCTCAACAGAAAGTGTTGACAAACTGACACAAATCATTTGATAAATAATTTTTTTTAAAAAACGGGTCATTCTATTAGATTTAGACCATAAATCTATTGCAAATAAAATTGTCTTTTTTTCAGTTTAAGTAGCTTTTCTTTATCTTCCTCCCAAGATTACTTCCCACTGATGTAAATTCTGAACACCCACTAATTCTCTCCTACTTATTGCAATTCAAGTAATTAAAGTTCAGTAACAACTTATTCTTTCTGCTTCAGCACCTGCACTTCATTTATGTATTTTACCTGAGTCATAAATCTGAGGTATTGTCAGAGTGCCATAATATTAGTAGAATCATCAAAGTTAATTAGTCCTTCTCAATAAACAACAGCAATCCCATTACAAAGATAGACCGAAGGTACTCCAGCTATTGTACTTTAAGATTAAATAGTATTGTGAACAATTAAGAGAGAGAAATGGCTAATAAAGAAAGCGCTCCACTTTTGAAGCTACTCAAAATAAAGGCAACGCAAAAACTTTGTTTTCCCGTTCACAGGATCGCAACTTTCATATTGCACTGATTACTTTAACACACTGGTAAAATCTCCTGAACGGAAAAATTCACATCCTCCTAGAGAGACCAACATATGAGGACTATAGTTTCTAGCTGAAACAGTAACTTCAGTTAAACATGGCTCTTCTTTCTTCTCAGATATCTTAACACTTTTTATTGAAACACATAAACACAGACACATACACACACACATAGCAGAACATCTATTTTCTTAGATCTCTGACTGCCTAAAGAAAAGTTCCTCGACCATGTTAGCTATGAATTGAATGAGTTTAACTTCAATGGGCCTGAAGAGCATCATGTTAGGAAAAGCAGAACTAGATGCTGTGATGATTGCGTGGTGTATGCTAGGTCCCCCAAATGAACGGAAGCTAAATTCAACTGCAGAAAGGTGGCAGAACATTTTCACAAGACAGATTCCATACAAACATTTGAAATACATTTCACAAAGTCTTTCATAGGTTTCCATTATATATATATATACCACATTTTATTACATTTAATGCAATGTGTTTAAAACCACACTACTAGTAGTACACTTAGTAACAGTAAAAAGACTTGTATTTCACCTATTAAAAGTTAAATCAGTATCTCCTTCAATTTGGGCCCAAATATTCAACTTTGCAACTGCCTGTATTCCTATCAAAATTTTAAAGGAATCATGTATTCTATCCATCGTGATCTTCTTTTCCATTTTATGCCTTCAAATGTGTTAATTTAATCTTTACTTTAAATTATAAACTTTCTCACAGTAAAGGCCTGTGTTGTTATACCAAACATCTCCGATAAAGAAATGATATATTAGGAATGACAGAGTCTTCTCAATGGCAGGATTCTACTGGTTCTACTCAGTTCGGGCGAACCAGTAATGGAGGCGGCCGGAGACTCCACCCACACACCCAGACATCATCATGGGTGCTCTGCGCATGCGCGCTCATATTTGCGAACCGGTAGCGAAGATAAGTGAATACCACTACTGGATCCAACACAGTGATATTTCCTCGATGGATAGGACCTTAAGGGTTGTCGTTTCCTTTCCAGCCCAAAATCAAAACACTGATTTGCTGAGGCATTTAATTTTTTTATTGTGTGTGTATCTGTCTGTCTGTCTGTCTCTCACATCTATCTAACAGTATATCTATCATCTTACAGTGTCTGTCTGTCTGTCTGTCTGTCTGTCTGTCTGTCTGTCTATCTATTCTATCTATCTATCTATCTATCTATCTATCTATCTATCTATCTATCTATCTATCTATCTATCTATCTATCTATCTATCTTCTCACTCTGAGTGACCCTGACGTCTCTACGTTTTATTAATGTCATTTTAATTTCTCATTTTTAAGCGGCATCTTTTTTCAAAATTATGCACCAAGTGTGGAGCTTAGGAGTTTGAAGTAGGAATCGCTGCGCATTTGTAAGCTGTAAGCATAAATTTACGTATTTATAAAGCAAAGGTCCTTACCCATTCTTTCAAGATCTGGCGCACGGCCTCATCAGCTCTTGAGGTGTTTCGGCAGGCTAGAATGACATGGGCACCATGGAGGGCAAAAGATTTTGCCGTTTCAAAACCTGTGACAAAACACATATTGAGAAGACATGGTAAGGAACACAGCATCAGGTCAGCAGGGAAATATGCCTGCGTGGGCCCCAGGTATTTGTGGAAATATTTATTCTTCCTGACTCATCAAATTTCAAGCTGGCTTACAAAAACCTGGAACCGATACAAAACAAAGTCAACTTAAATACATAGATATAGAACAAAAATAGCAATATTAAACTCAGCAATCAGCTTTTTCCCTGCTTCAGATGTGAATTCATTAGCGTGATTAACTGTTGCTCTTTTGCGTTTTATCCATTTCCTTTGAGATTTTTCAATTACAGGTTTCTTTTTTAAAAAAAATGCTTCAGCTAACGTTTTAAATGTAACACAGACTTTGGGGGCAGAGTTACTAGGAGTAAACTAAGGAAGGGGAAAGGCACCTGTAAAAGCACCAAAAATGAATCCGATGAACAAAAGCCAATACAAACCGACATGACCCAACTATTTAAAAAACTGACAAGATCTTTAGCACATGGATTAATCTTCTGTTTCAGTTAGTGCAAGCATCCCAGGCTTGAGGAGGCAACTGAGAAAAAGGACTTGTTTCAATCCCTATGTTGTGGTCCGTTGCCTACGGAGCTGGCAACGGAGTCAGACAGCGGTGAGGTTGAAGTGAGGCCAGGGCCATTGGGAAGTGAGGTGCAGACTCCAGAGCCTCCAGAGACTGAGAGTAGTGAGGCAGAGGAACAGGAGGACCCTGTTCCTAATGCACGCATGAGAAGAGCTGCCAAAGGGCAAGAGCAGCTCAAGCAGACAGGTCAACTCGGGAGTAGGGCCAAGAGATGATTGGCTCCCCCCATAAGGCTTAAAACAGACCAGCATCAGAGTTTCAGCTTTGCCGGAAAACAACGTTGTAACTGAGTCTTCTGCTTCGTCCTCTGCTTCGTTTCCGTCTTTGTTTTTGTGGCTTCTGGACGTTTGCCTGGAAGGGCCTCTGCCAGTTTGCCTAATTGGGCTAAGGTTTTTGAGATAACTGAGGAATTTGTGTTGGGAGGCATTTGTTTTACTTTGAGTTGAACGACGCTGGGAATGAAGTTAATTCCCAGCTGTTCGAATAAGGTTTGTTTTTCCACAGACTAAGTTTATTACTACCTACTTGGGCCTGGGTCACAACACCCTATCTGTTCGTGTGAGGGAAAGAAGTCAGGGTCCTTGTCTGCTCTTTCCAAAAGTAGACATAATATCTATTTATTTTCTTATTTATTCATGTGTTTGTTTGGTTGGTTTGTGTGTGTGTGTGTGTGTGTGTGTGTGTGTGTGTGTGTGTATATATATATATATATATATATATATATATATATATATATATATATATATATATTTGTTTTCTGAGGTTTTCGCGGGTGTTTGTATGTAGGTCTTTGGTTGTTCGGGTTTTCTCCCGTGTAAAATTGGAAGTGTCTTGGCGACGTTTCGACGAAGTCTCATTCGTCATCTTCAGGCTTCAGCTTCGTGCTTCTGGGAGCAATGTGTGATCGCAGCTGTTTCTTCCTGTTTCTTCCTGCAGCTGCGATCACACATTGCTCCCAGAAGCACGGTTGAAGCCTGAAGATGACGAATGAGACTTCACGAAACGTCACCAAGACACTTCCAATTTTACACGGAGAAAACCCAACAACCAAAGACCTACATATATATATATATATATATATATATATATATATATATATATATATATATATATATATATATATATATATATATATATTATGTATTTACTTATTTATTTTTAGCCTGTATTATTTTTACAGACAGCTACTTCTGCTGCCTGTCGGCTGCCTGCAGTTCAACAGTTCGAGTCTCACCGGCTCAAGGTTGGCTCAGCCTTCCATCCTTCTGAGGTTTGTAAAATGAGGACCCAGATTGTTGAGGGTAATAGGCTGACTCTGTAAACCACTTAGAGAAGGATGTAACCTACTGTGAAATGATATATAAGTGCTATTGCTATTGAATCAAATGGCCTTGGAAGGGGAGGTTACATCTGAAGATTACAAGCAGCGTGACAGCTTTCATTCAACTACCAGGATCATAAGCTATGGTAAAAAGCCTGACCTCGGGGATGCTTCAACATGTGAAAAATAGTCATGTCACTTTTTTTGGTGCCGTTATAACTTCTAACAGTCACTAAACGAGCTGTTGTAAGTTTAGGACAACCTGCACTATGTAGAAGGGAGAAGCTGAAGACGTAAGACTTTAAAGCATTTTGTTGTGAAGAATCTACCCGCAAACAGGAAATTGGCATCAGATCAATCAGAATAGAGCTGGAAGGGACCTTTGAGGTCTTCAAGTCCAACCCCCCTGCTCAAGCTTGAGACCCTATCCCATTCCAGACAAGTGGCTGTCCAGTCTCTTCTTAAAATGTCCAGTGATGGAGCACCCACAACTTCTGAAAACAAACTGTTCTACTGGTTAATTGTTCTCACTGTCAGGAAATTTCTCCTTAGTTCTAAGTTGCTTCTCTCCTTGATTAGTTTCCATCCATTGTTTCTTGCCCTGCTCTCTGGTGCTTTGGAAAATAAGTTGACCCCCTCCTATCTATGAAAATTATCAGTCATCCAGGTTATGGTTGTCCCAAGGTGCTTTTTCAAGAGGACTTTCTGGTTTTTCTTTGAAGGCATTTCACTTCTCATCCAAGAAGCTTCTTGGATGAGAAGTGAAATGTCTTCAAAGAAAAACCAGAAAGTCCAGTTGACTCTTGAAAAAGCACCTTTGATTGATCCCCTCCTCTTTGTGGCAACCTCTCAAATACTGGAACACTGCTATCATGCACCACCACCCCAGTCCTTCTTTTCTCTAACTAGCCATCCCAACTTAATACTTTCAAACTTGTTGTTGTTAGTTGCGAAGTTGTGTCTGACCCATCATGACCCCATGGACAAAGTTCCTCCAGGCCTTCCTATCCTCTACCATCCTTTGGAGTCCATTTAAGCTCACGCCTACTGCTTCAGTGATTCCACTCAGCTACCTCATTCTCTTCATCCCCTTCTTCTTTTGCCCTCAATCTTTCCCACCATTAGGCTCTTCTCCAGTGAGTCCTTCCTTCTCATTAGGTGGCCAGAGTATTTGAGTTTCATATTTAGGATCTGGCCTTCTAAAGAGCAGTCAGGGTTGATCTCCTCTAAGACTGACCGGTTGGATCACCTTGCAGTCCAAGGGACTCACAGGAGTCTTCTCCAGTACCACAGTTCAAAGGCCTCATTTCTTTGGCACTCAGCCTTCCTTATGATCCTACTTTCACAGCCATCCATTGCAACTGGGAACACCATAGCCTTGACTATACGCACTTTTGTTGGCAGGGTGATGTCTCTGCTTTTTAGTACGCTGTCTAGATTTGCCATAGCTTTCCTCCCCAGGAGCAAGCATCTTTTAATTTCTTGGTTGCATTTCAGACATCAATACAATTGAACATGTCCAGAAATATTTTACAAGAAGAGTTCTCCACTCCTCTGAATACAAAAAAATACCTTATGCCACCAGACTTGAAATCCTGAATCTAGAAAACTTAGAACTCCGCTGCCTTCGACAGGACCTGTGTTTAACTCATAGAATCATCTATTGCAATGTCCTTCCTGTTGAAGACTACTTCAGCTTCAATAATAACAATATAAGAGCAACAATAGATTTAAATTCAATGTTAACCGTTTCAATCTTGATTGCAGAAAATATGACTTCAGTAACAGAGTTATTAGTGCTTGGAATAAACTACCTGACTCTGTGGTCTCTTCTCAAAATCCCCAAAGCTTTAACCAAAAACTCTCTACTATTGACCTCACCCCATTCCTAAGAAGTCTGTAAGGGGCGTGCATAAGGGCACAAATATGACTACAGTTCCTGTCCTATTGTTTCCTTTCATTATATCCAATTAATATAGTTATCACATACTTATGCTCATATATATGCTTATATATTATATAGTTATTTTCATGCTTATGCTTATATATACTGTTGTGACAAATAAAATAAATAAATAAAAAATAAAAAAATAAATAAAAAATAAAAATCTGCGGTGATCTTGGAGCCCAGGAAAATAAAATCTGTCACTACCTCCATTTCTTCCTCATCTATCTGCCAGGAATTTCAAACTAGAAAGACTCAAATTAGTGCTTGTATATTCAACACAACAGATAATGCAACAAAAAAGATGACCATTTGTTCCTTTTTCGTTTTAAGCAAGATGCAGGATTGGTTTAAATCTTGTTTATCGAAAGGAAAAATACTATTAAATATACGCAGCTTCACTTCTAGCAGTACCCTGGGGCAAGACAAATTTAGTTTACAACATAGGGTATAACTTAAGATTAAAGAAACAACAGCTTACATAAATTTATACCATTCTGTGCAATTACATGCTTACAGTGTTTAAGTCTAAGCAATTTCTCTTCCTTTTAAAAGCCATTCATTGTATCAGGCAACTTTAATTATCTGAGTAATTCACCGCATGCAGATGAATCTAGTTTTCAACATATGCAAAATACTTTTCCCTGTTTTAATTCCACTGAGCAAATGCAAGCAAAAGAAACTTTCGGCAGGCAGTTGCTGAGCTGCTCCATTTTTAGTGGGCCATATGCTTTACTGTTTTAATAAAATATTGATATTTAAAAGTCGTTTACATTTGTTTCAAAATTGATTTCATACTGTAATACAAACAAGTAGCACTTGATTACTAAGTTTAAGTATTCCCCAGCAAGTTTCTAAGATCAGAAGTGCTGAAAATGAAAATGATTGCTTAGTGCCCTTCCTTTTCCTCTAAATCTTCACAGTTAAGAAAGATCTGACAACCCTTCTCAGATCCCTTCCAAAACTCTTCAAACATCTTTTGGGTTGATTCCAGGGGTGAAATGCTCCTGGTTCAGACCGGATCGCCTGATCCAGTAGTGATGGCGGTGGGTGCTTCAGAAAACGCATCTTGTTGAGGTTGTTTGGGATGAGTTTGATTCTGTGGCGCTCGAGGACGTGGACAGGTTGCTGGGGAGGTTACATGCCACTACATGTTTACTGGACCCGTGTCCCTCCTGGTTAGTGCTGGCTACACAGGAAGTGACACGAGGCTGGCTCCGGGGAATTATAAATGCTTCATTGGTGGAAGGGGTTTTCCCCACTGCCTTGAAAGAGGCGGTGGTGAGACCCCTCCTCAAGAAGCCTTCCCTGGATCCAGCTATTTTGGGGAATTATCGTCCAGTCTCCAACCTTCGCTTCGTGGCGAAGGTTGTAGAGAGTGTGGTTGCATGGCAGCTTCCCCAATACCTGGATGAAGCTGTCTATCTAGACCCGTTCCAGTCCGGCTTCCAGCCCGGTCATAGTACGGAGACAGCTTTGGTCGCCTTGGTGGATGACCTCTGGAGGGCCAGGGATAGGGGTTGTTCCTCTGCCCTGGTCCTATTAGATCTCTCAGCGGCTTTTGATACCATCGATCATGGTATCTTGCTGCACCGGTTGGAGGGTTTGGGAGTGGGAGGCACCGTTTATCGGTGGTTCTCCTCCTATCTCTCTGACCAGTTGCAGACGGTGTTGACAGGGGGGCAGAGATCGACCGCGAGGCGCCTTACTTGTGGGGTGCCTCAGCGGTCGATTCTCTCGCCTCTCTTGTTCAACATCTATATGAAGCCGCTGGGTGAGGTCATCAGTGGCTTCGGGGTGAGTTACCATCTGTACGCTGATGACACGCAGCTGTACTTCTCCACCCCGGGCCACCCCAACGAAGCTGTCGAAGTGCTGTCCCGGTGTCTGGAAGCCGTACGGGTCTGGATGGGGAGAAACAGACTCAAGTTCAATCCCTCCAAGACAGAGTGGCTGTGGATGCCGGCACCCCGGTACAGTCAGCTGCAACCGCAGCTGACTGTTGGGGGCGAGTTATTGGCCCCAGTGGAAAGGGTGCGCAACTTGGGTGTCCTCCTGGATGGGCGGCTGTTGTTTGATGATCATTTGGCGGCCGTCTCCAGGAGGGCCTTTCACCAAGTACGCTTGGTCCGCCAGTTGCGCCCCTTCCTTGACCGGGATGCCTTATGCACGGTCACTCAAGCTCTTGTCACTTCTCGTTTGGATTATTGCAATGCTCTCTACATGGGGCTGCCCTTGAAGTGCACCCGGAGGCTTCAGCTAGTTCAGAATGCAGCTGCGCGGGTAATAGTGGGAGCCACTCGTTGCTCCCATGTAACACCAATCCTGCACAGTTTGCACTGGCTTCCTGTGGTCTTTCGGATGCGCTTTAAGATTCTGGTTACCACCTTTGAAGCGCTCCATGGCTTAGGGCCCAGGTACTTACGGGACCGCCTGCTGTTACCTTATGCCTCCCACCGACCCATATGCTCACACAGAGAGGGTCTTCTCAGGGTGCCGTCCGCCAAACAATGTCGGCTGGCGGCCCCCAGGGGTAGGGCCTTCTCTGTTGGAGCTCCTACTCTCTGGAACGAACTTCCCCCTGGTTTACGCCAATTGCCTGATCTTCGGACCTTTCGGCGTGAGCTGAAAACGCATTTATTTATTCAAGCGGGACTGGCTTAAAAGTTTTATTAAATTTTAATTGGGGGTTTTTATGCATTTTAGGGTTTTAAATTGTTTTATTTCGGCCATTTATATAATATGCTTGGTTTTAAGTTTTGTTTTAATGTGTATATTGTGGGGTTTTTATTATTTGGCTGTATACCGCCCTGAGTCCTTCGGGAGAAGGGCGGTATAAAAATCTAATAAAATAAAAAAAATAAAAAAAAATAAAACCGGTAGCAAAAATCCCTGCCCACCCCCCACCCCCACCCCCCGCCCAACTGAGCCGCATGATCATCAGAGGTTGTTTTTTTTTCTTTTTTAATTTTAAAAGCATTTTTCCTTCGGCCAAAAAAATGCTTTTAAAAGTAAAAAAAAGCCTCTGATGAGGATCAGCCGGGATCGTCAGTGCCTTTTAAAAGCATTTTTTCTACAAACTCTTTGGCCGAAGAGGTTGTTAAAAAAATGCTTTTAAAAGGCTCTGACGATCCCAGCTGAGTTGCCTGATCGTCAGAGGTTTTTTTTCCTTTTAAAGGAAAAAAATGTTTTTAAAAGAAAAAAAAGCCTCTGACGATCAAGCAACTCAGCTGGGATCGTCAGAGCCTTTTAAAAGCATTTTTTACAACCTCTTTAGTCGAAGAGATTGTAGAAAAAATGCTTTTAAAAGTAAAAAACAAAGTTGGCCATGCCCACCCAGTCACATTACACCCACCACCACCACCACCAAGCCTTGCCCACAGAACTGGTAGCAACAAATTTTACATTTCACCACTGGTTGATTCTAATTAACAATCGTAGTTAATATGAACACATCTTTTAATATTCATTGTCCACGGAGAGTGGAATCAGTTCACCAGCATGTTAGATCCGTATAGTCCTTCTGGAGACACTAGGTTATTTTATGCAAAGTGCTCTAAACTTCAATCCTTTCCTAGTTTTGGAAAATCCTCTCAACTGATTTCCAAATGTCTTATTGAAATATTGAAGGTAGCCCAATATGAAATATTCCCTACATAAAACTATACAGGTAATCCTCAAATTACAATCCTCAAGTTACTTATACATTTTTTTAAAATAAAGAAATACAAGAATTGCATTAGAACTGCAGAAAAAACAATTGCTACCAACCTGCCTTCGACTGAGGACCTGTATACTGCACGAATCAAGAAGAGGGCCGTGAAAATATTTACAGATCCCTCACATCCTGGACATAAACTGTTTCAACTCCTACCCTCAAAACGACGCTATAGAGCACTGCACACCAGAACAACTAGACACAAGAACAGTTTTTTCCCGAAGGCCATCACCCTGCTAAACAAATAATTCCCTCAACAGTGTCAAACTATTTACTAAATCTGCACTACTATTAATCTTCTCATCGTTTTTATCACCAATCTCTTTCCATTTATGACTGTATGACTGTAACTTTTTGTTGCTATCATTATCATTGTCCCACCAGGCCCAAGGTTGACTCAGCCTTCCATCCTTTATAAGGTAGGTAAAATGAGGACCCAGATTGTTGGGGGCAATAAGTTGACTTTGTAGATAATATACAAATGGATGAAGACTATTGCTTAACATAGTGTAAGCTGCCCTGAGTTTTCGGAGAAGGGCGGGATATAAATGCAAATAAATAAATAAATAAATAAATAAATAAAATAAATAAATAAATAAGGGTTAAATTGCAACCTATGACTATCATTTGTGTTGTAAATGTTGTACCTTTGATGAAGGTATTATTTTTTCTTTTTCTTTTATATGCAGCAAAACAAATTCCTTGTGTGTCCAATCACACTTGGCCAATAAATTCTATTCTATTCTGTTCTGTTCTGTTCTGTTCTGTTCTATTCTATTCTATACAATCAGTCATTTAAATCAGTACCATTGTGACTTTGAATCATACATTCAAAGTCACAATGGCACTCGAAAAAGGTGAGTTAGGAGATTGTTCACTTACGGCTGTTGCACCATCCTGTGGTCATGTGATCAAAATTTGGACCGTTAGCAACTGCCATGTATTTATGACGATTGCAGTGTCCCAGGGCTCATGTGATCACCTTTTGCGACCTTCTGACAAACAAAGTTAACGGGGAAGCCAGATTCACTTTACAGCCAACTTAACAACTCCGGCGATTCACTTAACAACCATGGCAAGAATGTTCGCAAAACGAGGCTAAACTCTCTTAACAACATTTCCATTGCTAAGCTGCCTTGCTTAGCAATGGAAATTTTGGGCTCAAATGTGGTTCTATGCCGAGGACTACGTGTAATTGTATATTTTTAAAAAAACTAGAAGTAATATAAGGAGAAAGTTCAGTATATCTTCATAATAAAACCAGTGTGAATATTAATAGTGTATACACAAAAGACTGTTGCAATAATGCTCAGTATAAAGCTGTATGTAGCTCAAATAACAAAGTTTAAGCTGAATTTCCCCTGACAATCTATTTTAAATGGCAACAAGCCGATAAACAATATGGCTCACCCCATATTAATCATTTTCTTTAAAAAAAATAAAATTCCACTGGTGTTCAGTGTTCTGTTCTTCATTAAACCATTAATATTTTATAATATATGGTATTTTCGGTAAACTGTTAGCCTCTGGATTTCCTGAGGTAACTGCTGCCAGATATCTGAAGCAACACAGACATTTTATACATCATCACTGGAGTGTAAGATAAATTATCATCTCATGTATGATATACAGAAGAAATCTCTGTTTATTTTGGTACATTAAAGTACTGAAGTGTTTATATCTTGATAGTTTATTTTACTTCAGTTCCAAAGGCTTTATCAAACAGTAGAGTATAAAATAAATTAAAATGCCCAATTAGAAAAGATACAGTACATCTCAAGGAATAAGATGATCAGCTAGTATAGTTTCTTCCTACAATCGTATTTCTCAGTCTTTTTTCAATGGAGACATCAAGCACTGGGCAGAATTTTTCAAAAGTGGAACAAGATTGCATTATTGGGGTTTAATAGCACACCAGAAATATTTTGAGGAAGCAGGAAAAACATTTTGCATTTTCCAGCTATTCAACTTAACCAGGGGTGAAATCCAGCAGGTTCTGACAGGTTCTGGAGAACCAGTAGTGGAAATTTTGAGTAGTTCGAGAGAACCAGCAAATACCACCTCTGGCTGGCCCCAGAGTTGAGTGGGAATGGAGATTTTGCAATATCCTTCCCCTGGAGTGGGGTGGGAATGGAGATTTTGCAACATCCTTCCCCTGCCACGCCCACCAAGCCACACCCACCAAGTCACATCATGTCCACCAAGCCACACTCACAGAACCGGTAGTAAAAAAAATTGGATTTCACCACTGAACTTAACCCAATCATGCCTCAAAACTGTTGAGAACCCAACTTTGTTTCCCATCCCAATTCTCTATCAGATGATGACTAAATCAAGAAATGTATTAATTGGACTACTAAGAAATTAGGAAGTTTGAAGGATTTAGTTTTAAATTAGTTTCCATCAAAGCTGACACCAGCCAGAACATAGAACAATTCAAAGAAGTAGCATAAGATCAGAAGGTATGGAAAGACCTGGTCTATATTATGAATTAACTATGAATTGACAAGAATCGGACATGACTGAAATGGATAACATCATTATCATTGTGATTCAAGGTGTTGGTTACCACCTTTAAAGCACTCCATGGCATAGGACCAGGTTATTTACGGGACCGCCTGCTGCTACCGGCGACCTCCCATCGACCAGTGCACTCCCATAGGGAAGGTCTCCTCAGGGTGCCGTCGGCCAGACAATGTCAGCTGGCGACACCCAGGGGGAGGGCCTTCTCTGTGGGGGCACCAACCCTCTGGAACGAGCTACCACCAGGTATCCGCCAACTCCCTGATCTCTGGACCTTTCGTTGCGAGCTGAAAACATTTCTGTTCCATCATGCAGGACTGGCCTAATGGGTTTTTAAATGGGGTTTTTTATTGGTTTTATAGTGTCCAGCCAATTTTGAATTTTCTCTTTTTAAACTGGTTTTAATTTTTTGTATTGTTTTATTCTGGCTGTAAACCGCTCTGAGTCCTTTGGGAGAAGGGCGGTATAGAAATTTGAACAATAAATAAATAAATAAAATTTGTAAACAAAACATACTTTGGGGATTAGCATGATATGTGTCACTTATTCAACCAACCATGGTTAAATGTCATTTCAAAAAACCCTGGTTAAGTCAATATTTCCCATTAGTTGTCTGATTTAAGAATTAATTTGGCAAACCATATATATATATACAAAGCACTAGATTCTGTTAAGTTGACCAAAAACTTAAACTGTATCATGCTTAATGGTTTGAATATGCTTCTACAGAACATGTGCATTTTGCACAGATTTAAAAGATGAAGATGAAACATAAGCAAAATATATTGGCTAAATTCCATTGTTATTTTCTAAGTCTACCTCATTAAAATAAAAGCCACCATCAAGTATATTAAGATTTGTTCATTTTTTAAAAAATGCTTTGAATAAGGCAAGGTAGAATTTTGATATCTATTACTGTGGGAATAAAAAGTACTTTAACATGGTACATGCCAACTTTATATATACTGTATAAATACATACATGCACACAGCTTTTAGACCACACAGAGTTCCAGTTTAAACATTTAAATTATCTACTTCTCTTTAGAAATTGCAAAAACATATTTCACATAGAATTAGGCACAAAAATGTGTGATTTAATGGGGATTTTCAGAGAATTATTGAGATATCTAGGTGGATCGCTGGGCAGAGGGAGATAAAAGGCAGAAGTTGCCTTCTGGTATAATGGCGGGAACGATGATACCTATGAGTATAAAAATATGCTTTTTATTTTTTTGTTCCCCCAGAAAAAGAAGAAACAGGATCCAACCTCCTAACAGCAGTTTCTTTCAGATGTAGCAATTCCTCTGCAGCTCCTTTGAGCAGGCCAAATGCAGAAGAGAGTACTAATTAAGCATTAAGGAAAAACAAAATTAGTTGCGTGTTTTAAATCTCCTTTTGGCAAGTACAATAGTGCAATATTAATACAAGCAGTTTCATAAAATTAAAAAGGCATATTTCAACTCAGATGAAATTGGAAGACTGTTTTGTCAGCTAAACGACGCTGGGTCCTTCAAGCATTAAGCCAACACAATTGCTCAGAGTTGAGGAAACAAGTGCAACTTCGAGAAAAAAAAAAATGGAACAAAATGGCAGCTTCCTTCCACGACGTTCCATTTACTCTTTCCTTTACTCGTTTACAAAGATGGAACGGCTCTATTAACAAAAGTTAGCATTCTACCGAGTGGTGAAATCCAATTTTTTTTTACTACCAGTTCTGTGGGTGTGGCTTGGTAGGTGTGGCGGGGGAAGGATACTTCAAAATCTCCATTCCTACCCTACTCCAGGGTAAGGATACTGCAAAATCCCCTTTCCCACCCCACTCCGGCACCAGCCAGAGATGTTATTTCCCGGTTCTCTGAACTACTCAAAATTTCCGCTACCGGTTCTCCAGAACCCGATGGATTTCACCCCTGCATTCTACCCAATATGAGTTTAAAGTTACTACAGTACAGGTAGTCCTCAACTTTACGACCACAACTGAGTCCACAATTTATGTTGCTAAGCAAGAGAGTTATTAAGTGAATTTTGCCCCATTTTACGACCTTCCTCACCACAGTGGTTGAATGAATCACTACAGTCGTTAAGTTATTAATTCGGCTGTTAAAACAAATCTGGCTTTCCCATTGACTTTGCTTGTCAGAAGGTCACAAAAGGTGATTTCATGACCCCGGGACATGGCAACCGTCATAAATATGAGTCAGTTGCCAGGCATCTTAATTTTGATCGCGTGACCGTGGGGATGCTGCAAGTCGTAAGTATGAAAAAACGTCATTAATCACTTTTTTTACTCAGAATCCTTTTGGGTTGGAATGGCACAATAGTTCTAATAATAGAGAAATAACTATGGTTATTCAGGTTCTAAAGGAATAAAATATATTTCAAATGCATCTCTATAACCAAGCAAGGCACAGTTCACTTCATTAGACTATTTGTGGAGAAAAGAATAAAATTGAGTGCCAAACAGGGGTGAAATCCAGCAGGTTCTGACAGGTTCTGGAGACCTGGTAGCGGAAATTTTTGAATATTTCAGAGAACCGGCAAATGCCACCTCTGGCTGGCCCCAGAGTGGGGTGGGAATGGAGATTTCGCAATTACCTTTCCCTGGAGTGAGGTGGAAATGGAGATTTTGCAGTATCCTTCCCCTGCCATGCCCACCAAGCCACGCCTACCAAGCTACACCACGCCCAAGCCACACCCACAGAACCAGTAGTAAAAAATGGATTTCACCACTGGTCCAAAGACTTCTAAGGTTTCCAAAATGCTCCCAAGAATGACATATACTACAATGGCACAGATTGTAATGAAATCTGCTTATTTTATATTTCTGAATGTTCCTCCTTTCAGTTGATCTTCAGATGCACAAGTATATCTGATCAGGTACCGGTTCATAAAATTTCTGAGTCCAAGCAAGTTTAAAAGTCACTTGATGTTCATTTACGGGGTGACTGTTCTAAGCAATCGAGAACCGTCACGCCACAATTTCATTTTTTTTTTACTGTGTACTGTTCTACCATGTTTCCAACTAATTTTGTTTTAGTTTTAGTCTATGAAATACATCATGCTTTTCAATGCTCACATTAAAACTGTAAAATAGGCTAAATGCAATTAGGGTTTTGTCACATTAAAGAGTGTGAAATAATTGTGTCAGCCCTGGCTACAGAGACAAATTCAAATGCCTCCTTTGGATAGGAACATTTTCTTCTCTATCTCTGAAAATTTTTGTCTCTTTCTCTGTGTGTGTGTCTCTCTGTCTCTGTGTGTGTGTCTCTGTCTTTCTCGGAAAATTTTCCTCTCTCTCTCTCTCTCTCTCTGATTATTTTTGTCTCTCTCTGTCTCTCTGTGTCTGTCTGTGTGTTTCTGTCTCTCTCTCTCTGTCTCAGAAAATTTTCCTCTCTCTCTCTCTCTCTCTCTCTCTCTCTGTCTCTCTCTCTCTCTGTCTCGGAAAATTTTCGTCTTTGTCTCTCTCTGTGTCTCTATCTGTCTGCCTCTCTCTCTCTCTTGCTGTCTGTCTCTCTTTCTCTCGATAGGATTATTTTCGTCTCTGTCTCTCTCTGTGTCTCTCTGTGTCTCTGTCTGTCTCTGTCTCTCTGGATAGGAAAATTTTTGTCTCTGTCTGTCTGTCTGTCTCTCTCTTACTCTCTCTCTCTCGGATTATTTTCGTCTCTGTTTTTCTGTGTGTGTGTCTCTCTCTGTGTGTCTGTCTTCCCTCTGTCTCTCTGTCTCTGTCTGTCTCTGTGTGTGTGTGTGTGTGTTTCTAGACAATCAAAATTGCTGCTTCAGGAACCAAATGCCAGCAATATTAAAGGCAACAGAACATTTCTTAAAATATATTTGACCCTGAACTGCATGTTTTGCCAAACTCAGTCCTTTTAAAACTCCCTTCTCGTATCAAGAACCAACGCTGCCTAGCATTTGCTCTGGAGAAGCTTTCAAGATAGAGAAATTACTCATGGTTATTTGCCACGGCACCATCCCAAATATAAGCACCAAGTTCTTGACGAAAATCTCCACTTTCAGAGAAGCGTATCATACATGCAGCGTCTAGGTAGCAAGATAATCCCCTTATGATGCTTAGAGAGACATTCCCTACGATGAGATCCAGCCAGAAGATAGGATGTTTAATAGGGTTTTCTATCAACCCCTGGAAGGACTGTGGAGCCCAAGAAACCAACTTAGCATAAACTTTATTCAGTTTTAGAATATTTTTTCCCGTCACCATCAAGTTTATTACTCCTAAAGTTCTTGCTTCTATTACCTGCGGCCTACTCTTACTTTTAATGATCAGCCAGCAACTGGCGAAAAAGAATATGGAAAGGAAACAAGATTTCTAATTCAGCTTCCAATTTTAATAATCTACTCAATACCAATTTACAAATCCCCTTTAATCCAAAAAATAAATAAATGTGATCATCTGCCACTTTGGTTTCAATGACTGCATCCCGATTCATTTTCTCTTTGCAGCACGCCATCCGCTTCTGACAAGCCTAAAGTAAAATTTAACACAAACGCTACATAGCGCCTAGCTTTGCATACTTCGTGTACCATTACTGATTGTTTCCGTTTCAGGCATCGACTGAACCAAAAGAAAAGAAAAGAAAGCTTTCCCTTAACCACGGGGCACAGAAAGGGTTGAGAGAGAAATCGAATCTAAAATCACTTCTGAATGCTTTCTCTTCCTGATTTCTCCAAAAGCAGATGCAACCATACTGTTGTGGCTCAGCGTGTAGCAGAGCTGGTGACAGATTCGCTCAGTGAGGAGGTTGGGAGGAACCTGGGCCAATCCTGGAGTTTGGGAAGGTTTGATGAGTGCTCCGTCGGAGGCAGAGATGGAGCCAGGCAGGGGTGAAATTTACTTACCTTCCTTACCGGTTTGAAGTGCATGCGCGCATTACATGCATGCACAGACCTTCATGCATGTGCAGAAGGTAAAAACATATTACTTCCTAGTTAAAACCAGGAAGTAATGACACTGGCTGGTGGGCGAATTTCCTCCGCCATCGCTACCAGATCACCGAACCACCAACCACAGGCACTAGCGGATAGCCAGATCCGTCAGAACCGGAGCATTTCACCCTAGGCCTGGGCCAGGACCAGGGCCATACGACAGTTGCCTTGAGTCAGATATCAGTGGGGCAGAAGAATAGCTGGAGCCTGTTCCCGATGTATGCATGCGCAGAGCTGCCAGGAAACGGGAACAGCCAAGGAAGGCAACGGGAATAAAGGCACAGGTAGATGGTGAATGGCCCTCCATAGGGAATAAAGAGGACTGAAGGGAGGGAGTTTGCAGGAGACAATTAGTTCAATTCATGCGGGTGAAGATCTGTTCCTGACTACTTGCCAAGTAATTGCTGCTACAGCCTGGCGTTAGGAAGATATCGGCCTGGCATCTCCAAGCCTGATAAAGGTCTGTAGTTGTGAAATCTCATGAAACACTGTTTGCCGACTTTGCTGGTGAGAAATTCTCTTTAATCTAAATAAAAGAGATTTTATCGGAATGAAGAATGTACTTCATGATCTTGGGAGGCCTAGGTCAGAACACATACAATGGCATTGCCATATTGGTGCAGCCTTTCACAACAGCAGTTGCACAATTAATACAACTTCAAAACAAAGCAAAATCAGAGACGACTTCCGGTGTCCGTGGCAACGGACGCCTGGAAGGCTTCTCCTGCCTCCAGTGTCCGAATCCGGCCGCCGCCGAGGCTCCTTAGCCAGGTGTTCGAAAGGACACCTGCCGCCGGACTCGCCAGGGTCTCCCAGCCGATATACAGGACTGGGGGACCGATGCTGGCGCGTCCTAGGCTCGGCGGGGTTCGAGGCCACAGGCCGCGCCATTACTTTGGTCGTCGCCTGGGCGCTGTGCAGTGACACCGGGCTTTGGATTTATAATTGCAGCAGCCTGGTGGTGAACAGGAGCGGAGAAGAATTGAGGAATGAAGAAGGAAGGGATATCGGCAACGTGAGTGGAGTACTCCGGAGTGCGGGGGGGTTTTTTCTCCCCTGCGACTGGAAGGAGTACGAATCACTTTGGAGAGAGGAGAACTTAAAATAACAAGATTACCGGTTTTGTGGAGCTCTGGAGAGAAGAGGTGATGGAGAAATTTAGGAGGGAGGGTTTGAGGCCCCCCCTCTGTAATGTATTACTGTAAGTTTTGGCGGGAGTTTTAGGCGGGAAATATCTCGTTCCTGATTGGTTGCAGCCTCAGGCTGAAGTGTATATAAGGAGAGGTTTTTCTCCAGAGTTTTGCTGGGTCACACTATATTAAAGAGCTGTTGTCACTAACCTGGTCTCCTGCCTCGTCAATACCCGAACTTAACATTGGCGACGAAGGTGGGATCTTGAGGCAGAGCACCAGAACAGAGCTGAACTCACTACGAGAATCAAACCCAGCAAGGTGATAGCGAATGCAGCGATGACCGGCTACACGCCACCCACTCCGTTTGACCCTGCCCAGGAGACATGGGGAATATACATGACCCGTTTGAAAGTTTCCTGGAGGCAAACGAGTTACAGGAGTCTCCGACAACCGCAAACGGGCTTACTTCATAAGCCACTGTGGGTCCGCAGTCATCGCCGTCGCAGAAGCCCTGGCGGAGCCAACACCGCTACACTCCGTGTCGTGGCAGACCCTTCAGACCCTCCTGAAGAATCACTCGCACCGCCCGTCCAAATACGCTCGACGGCACGAGTTTGGGGAGCGCAGGCAACAAGAAGGCGAGTCTATCAGCGACTACATGGCAGCCCTGAGACAAGCCTCCAAGCATTGCAGTACCGCGATCTGGACGAAGAGCTGCTGGAACAACTTATACGGGGGTCAGAGACATCCGTTTGAGAGGCGGTTGCTAGCCAAGAGCAACCTGACATTGGCAAACGCTCTGGACGAAGCCAGAGCCCATGAGATGTCCAACCATGCAGCAGACACCTTACAAAGCGGAACGATGATACCTATGAGTATAAAAATATGCTTTTTATTTTTTTGTTCCCCCAGAAAAAGAAGAAACAGGATCCAACCTCCTAACAGCAGTTTCTTTCAGATGTAGCAATTCCTCTGCAGCTCCTTTGAGCAGGCCAAATGCAGAAGAGAGTACTAATTAAGCATTAAGGAAAAACAAAATTAGTTGCGTGTTTTAAATCTCCTTTTGGCAAGTACAATAGTGCAATATTAATACAAGCAGTTTCATAAAATTAAAAAGGCATATTTCAACTCAGATGAAATTGGAAGACTGTTTTGTCAGCTAAACGACGCTGGGTCCTTCAAGCATTAAGCCAACACAATTGCTCAGAGTTGAGGAAACAAGTGCAACTTCGAGAAAAAAAAAATGGAACAAAATGGCAGCTTCCTTCCACGACGTTCCATTTACTCTTTCCTTTACTCGTTTACAAAGATGGAACGGGCTCTATTAACAAAAGTTAGCATTCTACCGAGTGGTGAAATCCAATTTTTTTTTACTACCAGTTCTGTGGGTGTGGCTTGGTAGGTGTGGCGGGGGAAGGATACTTCAAAATCTCCATTCCTACCCTACTCCAGGGTAAGGATACTGCAAAATCCCCTTTCCCACCCCACTCCGGCACCAGCCAGAGATGTTATTTCCCGGTTCTCTGAACTACTCAAAATTTCCGCTACCGGTTCTCCAGAACCCGATGGATTTCACCCCTGCATTCTACCCAATATGAGTTTAAAGTTACTACAGTACAGGTAGTCCTCAACTTTACGACCACAACTGAGTCCACAATTTATGTTGCTAAGCAAGAGAGTTATTAAGTGAATTTTGCCCCATTTTACGACCTTCCTCACCACAGTGGTTGAATGAATCACTACAGTCGTTAAGTTATTAATTCGGCTGTTAAAACAAATCTGGCTTTCCCATTGACTTTGCTTGTCAGAAGGTCACAAAAGGTGATTTCATGACCCCGGGACATGGCAACCGTCATAAATATGAGTCAGTTGCCAGGCATCTTAATTTTGATCGCGTGACCGTGGGGATGCTGCAAGTCGTAAGTATGAAAAAACGTCATTAATCACTTTTTTTACTCAGAATCCTTTTGGGTTGGAATGGCACAATAGTTCTAATAATAGAGAAATAACTATGGTTATTCAGGTTCTAAAGGAATAAAATATATTTCAAATGCATCTCTATAACCAAGCAAGGCACAGTTCACTTCATTAGACTATTTGTGGAGAAAAGAATAAAATTGAGTGCCAAACAGGGGTGAAATCCAGCAGGTTCTGACAGGTTCTGGAGACCTGGTAGCGGAAATTTTTGAATATTTCAGAGAACCGGCAAATGCCACCTCTGGCTGGCCCCAGAGTGGGGTGGGAATGGAGATTTCGCAATTACCTTTCCCTGGAGTGAGGTGGAAATGGAGATTTTGCAGTATCCTTCCCCTGCCATGCCCACCAAGCCACGCCTACCAAGCTACACCACGCCCAAGCCACACCCACAGAACCAGTAGTAAAAAAAAATGGATTTCACCACTGGTCCAAAGACTTCTAAGGTTTCCAAAATGCTCCCAAGAATGACATATACTACAATGGCACAGATTGTAATGAAATCTGCTTATTTTATATTTCTGAATGTTCCTCCTTTCAGTTGATCTTCAGATGCACAAGTATATCTGATCAGGTACCGGTTCATAAAATTTCTGAGTCCAAGCAAGTTTAAAAGTCACTTGATGTTCATTTACGGGGTGACTGTTCTAAGCAATCGAGAACCGTCACGCCACAATTTCATTTTTTTTTTACTGTGTACTGTTCTACCATGTTTCCAACTAATTTTGTTTTAGTTTTAGTCTATGAAATACATCATGCTTTTCAATGCTCACATTAAAACTGTAAAATAGGCTAAATGCAATTAGGGTTTTGTCACATTAAAGAGTGTGAAATAATTGTGTCAGCCCTGGCTACAGAGACAAATTCAAATGCCTCCTTTGGATAGGAACATTTCTTCTCTATCTCTGAAAATTTTGTCTCTGTCTCTGTGTGTGTCTCTCTGTCTCTGTGTGTGTCTCTGTCTTTCTCGGAAAATTTTCCTCTCTCTCTCTCTCTGATTATTTTGTCTCTCTCTGTCTCTCTGTCTCTGTGTGTGTGTCTCTGTCTCTCTCTCTGTCTCAGAAAATTTTCCTCTCTCTCTCTCTCTCTCTCTCTCTCTCTCTCTCTCTCTGTCTCGGAAAATTTTCGTCTTTGTCTCTCTCTCTGTGTCTCTGTCTGTCTCTCTCTCTCTCTGTGTCTGTCTGTCTCTCTCTCTTTCTCTCGATAGGATTATTTTCGTCTCTGTCTCTCTCTGTGTCTCTCTGTGTCTCTGTCTGTCTCTGTCTCTCTGGATAGGAAAATTTTTGTCTCTGTCTGTCTGTCTGTCTCTCTCTTACTCTCTCTCTCTCGGATTATTTTCGTCTCTGTTTTTCTGTGTGTGTGTCTCTCTCTGTGTGTCTGTCTTCCCTCTGTCTCTCTGTCTCTGTCTGTCTCTGTGTGTGTGTGTGTGTGTTTCTAGACAATCAAAATTGCTGCTTCAGGAACCAAATGCCAGCAATATTAAAGGCAACAGAACATTTCTTAAAATATATTTGACCCTGAACTGCATGTTTTGCCAAACTCAGTCCTTTTAAAACTCCCTTCTCGTATCAAGAACCAACGCTGCCTAGCATTTGCTCTGGAGAAGCTTTCAAGATAGAGAAATTACTCATGGTTATTTGCCACGGCACCATCCCAAATATAAGCACCAAGTTCTTGACGAAAATCTCCACTTTCAGAGAAGCGTATCATACATGCAGCGTCTAGGTAGCAAGATAATCCCCTTATGATGCTTAGAGAGACATTCCCTACGATGAGATCCAGCCAGAAGATAGGATGTTTAATAGGGTTTTCTATCAACCCCTGGAAGGACTGTGGAGCCCAAGAAACCAACTTAGCATAAACTTTATTCAGTTTTAGAATATTTTTTTTCCCGTCACCATCAAGTTTATTACTCCTAAAGTTCTTGCTTCTATTACCTGCGGCCTACTCTTACTTTTAATGATCAGCCAACCGCAACTGGCGAAAAAAGAATATGGAAAGGAAACAAGATTTCTAATTCAGCTTCGCTTCCAATTTTAATAATCTCGCCCCCAATACCAATTTACACAAATCCCCTTTAATCCAAAAAAATAAATAAATGTGATCGCATCTGCCACTTTGGTTTCAATGACTGCATCCCGATTCATTTTTCTCTTTGCAGCACGCGTCCGGCTTCTGACAAGCCTAAAGTAAAATTTAACACAAACGCTACATAGCGCCTAGCTTTGCATACTTCGTGTACCATTACTGATTGTTTCCGTTTCAGGCATCGACTGAACCAAAAAGAAAAGAAAAGAAAAGCTTTCCCTTAACCACGGGGCGGCACAGAAAGGGTTGAGAGAGGAAATCGAATCTAAAAATCACTTCTGAATGCTTTCTCTTCCTGATTTCTCCAAAAGCAGATGCAACCATACTGTTGTGGCCCGCCAGCGGCCAGCAGAGCTGGTGACAGATTCGCTCAGTGAGGAGGTTGGGGAGGAACCTGGGCCAATCCTGGAGTTTGGGGAAGGCTCTGATGAGTGCTCTGCGTCGGAGGCAGAGATGGAGCCAGGGCAGGGGTGAAATTTACTTACCTTCCTTACCGGTTTGGAAGTGCATGCGCCGCGCATTACATGCATGCACAGACCTTCTGCGCATGTGCAGAAGGTAAAAAACATATTACTTCCTAGTTAAAACCAGGAAGTAATGACACTCGGGCTGGTGGGCGGAATTTCCCTCCGCCATCGCTACCAGATCACCGAACCACCAACCACAGGCACTAGCGGATAGCCAGATCCGGTCAGAACCGGGAGCATTTCACCCCTAGGCCTGGGCCAGGACCAGGGCCATACGACAGTTGCCTTCGGAGTCAGATATCAGTGGGGCAGAAGAACAGCTGGAGCCTGTTCCCGATGTATGCATGCGCAGAGCTGCCAGGAAACGGGAACAGCCAAGGAACAAGGGGCGACTCGGGAATAAAGGCACAGGTAGATGGTGAATGGCCCCTCCCATAGGGAATAAAGAGGACTGAAGGGGAGGGGAGTTTGCAGGAGACAATTAGTTCAATTCATGCGGGTGAAGATCTGTTCCTGACTACTTGCCAAGTAATTGCTGCTACAGCCTGGCGTTAGGAAGATATCGGCCTGGCATCTCTCCAAGCCTGATAAAGGTCTGTAGTTGTGAAATCTCATGAAACACTGTTTGCCGGGACTTTGCTGGTGAGAAATTCTCTTTAATCTAAATAAAAGAGATTTTATCGGAATGAAGAATGTACTTCATGATCTTGGGAGGCCTAGGTCAGAACACATACAATGGCATTGCCATATTGGTGCAGCCTTTCACAACAGCAGTTGCACAATTAATACAACTTCAAAACAAAGCAAAATCAGAGACGACTTCCGGTGTCCGGTGGCAACGGACGTCTGGAAGGCTTCTCCTGCCTCCAGTGTCCGAATCCGGCCGCCGCCGAGGCCCTTAGGGGCCAGGTGTTCCGAAAAGGACACCTGCCGCACGGACGGCTCGCCAGGGGTCTCCCAGCCGATATACAGGACTGGGGGGACCGATGCTGGCGCGTCCTAGGCTCGGCGGGGTTCGGAGGCCACAGGCCGCGGCCATTACTTTGGTCGTCGCCTGGGCCGCTGTGCCCGGTGACACCGGGGCTTTGGATTTATAATTGCAGCAGCCTGGTGGTGAACAGGGAACGGAGAAGAATTGAGGAATGAAGAAGGGAAGGGGATATCGGCAAACGTGAGTGGAGTACTCCGGAGTGCGGGGGGGTTTTTTCTCCCCTGCGACTGGAAGGAGTACGAATCACTTTGGAGAGAGGAGAACTTAAAATAACAAGATTACCGGTTTTGTGGAGCTCTGGAGAGAAGAGGTGATGGAGAAATTTAGGAGGGAGGGTTTGAGGCCCCCCCTCCCTCTGGGGAACAATGGTGGCGTCCAGCTTCCGCCTTCACTATGAGAATCTTGATGACATCACTTCCTTGACTTCCTGGTTGACTAACTGTACTCTGGACTCGTTGCTCCTGTGAGTGCCCCTGGTGGATCCGGAGGAAATTATAAGGATACTGTGCTTGCCTGAGGATTTTGAAAATTTTTTTAAATGGCAAAAGGTCAGAGACCAACTGCTGGAGAAATGGAGAGAATTCTGGAAAAGTTATCTAATATGGACAAGAAACTGGATGAAATAAGAGCAGAAATTGTGACTATCCAAAAGGATTTAAAGGATACTCAACAAGTCTCAGCAGAAAATAAGCAGAAAGTGGAAGGTCTGGAGGGTGAGATGCGGGCAGTGCAGAAAAGAGGGAGACGACAAGCAATGCTGTGCTTGGACTACAGATGGATAAAATGTCTTATTTCCTTAGGTTTCAAAATTTGGAAGAAGTGGACCAAGAAGACTTGAGAGATGTTGTGACTAAACTGTTGGGAGAATTTCTTGGGAGAGGTGTTGATTTTATGAATTGGGATGTGGATCGAGTTTATAGAGTTAATTCACAATATGCACGCACGCATGCAGTTCCTAGAGAGGTTCATGTCAAATTTGTGAAAAGAGAGACGAGAGATGAAATTCTTAGAAAACATAGGAGTGGGGCACTGACTTATAGGGGCAGGGAGATAGCCATTCTGAGGCAGATTCCCAGACAGGTACGTGAAATGAGAAAGAAATATTACTTTTATCAAGCAAATTGTACCAGAAGGAGTGGGCTTCAGATGGCTGATGCCAGAGGGATTGATGATTTTCCGGGAGGGCATTACGAAAAAAATTAGTACAATTGCGGAGGCTGCGGCCTACGTGGGGGAGCACAAAGCCCTCCTGGATTTAGATGGCCCAGGAATTGAAAAAGGGGAGGTTATAGGCCATGGGGCGGAGGCGGGTGCCGGTGGTGCCCTGGAGTTGGGTCAGGCTGAACCCAGAGTTCTGAGATCCAAAACTAGGAAGTGACAAAGATATTTGGTATTGTGTTGGTTTTCCTTATTCTCTTTCGTATGATATTCTGATTATTCTTGACCCTTCCTTATTGTGTATGTAAGATTGAAACTTAGCTACTTCGTATCACCTGCTTGCCATATGGCTGTTGTATGTGTTTAAAATTTTGAGTAAAATTCTTATCATGTATAAGAAAAATGAAAATTTACCATACCTGATATGTATTTGCATAAATCTTTTTTGACCAATAAAAACTTTTTATAAAAAAAAAAAAAAAAAAAAAAAACAAAGCAAAATCAAACTACCCGCAGTTCAAACCCCCACAGCAAAAGAAACTTCCAAGTACCGGTAGTTACAGATTTGTGCAACTACTTAGAGAGGGCATATGAGGAAACACTGTGTCATGCACCACATGAAGCGAAAATTTCTCAGGAAATAAGGAGCACAGTCCAGAAAGGGAGTGGGAGACATTAAGGTAGCACAACCTAAAACTGGATAGGAGACAGAGGAAGAGAGTTGGGACAGCCAGTTCGTAGAATCTCTCAGGACGTATCCATTAGGGAGAGAGCAGTAAACGTTTAGTACGGCAAGATTCTGTCTATTGGATGTAAGCAAATGAAAGACTGAACTTCGGCTGGATTTTCTTTGTCTTTCTTGAGCTAAGCTTGACACATTGTGCTTCTTTTTATTTTTCTGATTTTTCTTTTCCTTCTGTCCAACTCTGAAAAATATTGGGAAGAAATTGTGTTAAGGGTCACAGGGCTTCATCCATTTATTCAAAAGCAAGATTATTTCCTGAAAACTGAACCGAATTTCGTATGGAGGAAAACGTCAGCCAAAGAAATTCTGAGTTTCAAAATAAGCCTGATCCAAGCAAGGCTGCAGGGAGGAGGTGGGGGGGCTCTCCAATGGATTTCTATGGTGGAGACACTGGACAGGAGCTCAGAATGTTATCCATCTCTCCATTCTAAGTTCTGCCTTCACTTTTTTTCCTAGCCATGTGACTTGTAATCAAGTTTAAAGATGGGAAAGAATTCTGGAAGCTGAGTTCTATAAACTTTTTTACCCATTCCACCTAAACCTCAAAATCCATGATAGGCAGAAGGCATGGGTGAAATGCAAAATTTGTTACTACCGGTTCTGTGGGCGTGGCTTGGTGGGGGGGGGTAATGTGACTGGGTGGGCACGGCCAACTTTTTTTTTTTAACTTTTAAAAGCATTTTTTCTACAACCACTTTGGCCGAGAAAAAATGCTTTTAAAAGGCTCTTCTGAAGAAGCCTCTGACGATCAGGCAACTCAGCTGGGATCATCAGAGGAGCCTTTTAAAAGCATTTTTTTACAACCTCTTCGGCCGAATAGGTTGTAGAAAAATGCTTTTAAAAGCCTCTGACGATTCCAGCTGAGCCGTGCGATCATCATTGGCTTTTTTTTTTTTTTACTTTTAAAAGCATTTTTTCAGCTGAAGAAAAAATGCTTTTAAAAGTTAAAAAAACCTCTAATGATCGCATGGCTCAGCTGGGCATGGGGAGGGGCAGGGATTTTTGGTACCGGTTCTCCAAACCAGCTGCCACCTTTGCTACTGGATCAGGTGATCCAGTCCGAACTAGGAGTATTTCACCCCGGTAGAAGGAACGAATAACTAAAAATTGAGAACCAAGGATTTAACTTTCCCTTTGGTGTCTCTGGATTTAACTGCAGTATTTTTCCTTGGTTTTTAAATATTTTCTCTCAAACTCACTCAGCAATAGTAAGAATTAAATTTAAAAACTAAAAACAAAATGATGCTTAATTGGACAGTTAAGTTTCCATTTTTGACTTTAGTCCACACTTTTTTCATACAGAAATGAATTCATGCAGAAATAAAGGTCAAACATTAATACAGATGCACGCAGGTTTTCAATTACGTTAAATCTCAAAGGCAAAAAAGGTTTAGTGAAAAAGTAAATGTATAGTGCAAGGAAACTATTTTTTCTTTTTCTTTCCAGCCTTTCAAAAAGTGAGTCTACAGGTAGTCCTCGTTTAGCGAGAATTAGAACCAGCAAAATGGTCACTAAGAGAAACCGCAACTCTGGTTACAATCTTATTTCAGTTTTCCTTTACTTTACAGACCTACCAAGGTTACAAATGTGATAACTGGGCATAAAGTTACTTTTATATCACCACTGTAATTGTGATTGCTAAATGAGGCAGGCAATAACATGTGGTTTCCCTGAATTTAGAAAACCTTTTCAGTCTAGTGAAAAGAAGGACTAGTGGTAACATGATAACAGTGTTCCAATATTTGAGGGGGTTTCTACATGGAAGAGGGGATCAATCTATTCTCCAAAGCACCTAAAGGCAGGGAATAATGAGAAAGGTTGATAAATGATTAGAATTCAGGGTGAAGGGTAAGATTAGATATAAAACATAAAGGAAAGAAAATAAAAAGGAAAGAAAAGGGAAAAAAATATTAATGTAAACATACAAAATGTGTTGGTGGAAGAGAACTAAAAGTTGTATAAATCCAGTGGTGGGATTCAGCCAGTTCGCACCACTTCGGGAGAACCGGTTGTTAACTTTCTGAGCAGTTTGCCAAACTGGTTGTTGGAAGAAATCATTAGGGCAGAGAACCGGTTGTTAAAATTACTTGAATCCCACCACTGTATAAATCTGAAACCTGGCCAATATTCTGTTCAGAAAAAAATGTATTGTATGTTTGTTTGTGTGTGTGTTAAAAAAAACAAAACACTTTTTACAAAAAAAAGCCAAAACGAAAGGCAGAACAAGAAACAATGTATAGAAACTAATCAAGGAGAAAACCAACCTATAATTGAGAAGAAATTTCCTGATAGTTACAGAAATTGTGGGTGCTCCATCAATGGAGGCTTTTAAGAAGAGACCGGACAACCAATTGACTGAAATGGTATAAGGTCTCGTGCTTATACCATTTCTCAGGTTGGACTAGATGATCTCCAAGGTCCCTTCCAACTCTTGTTATTCTGTTTCGGAAAGTGACAAAGAATTCCAGAAGTACCACACAGTTCTTATAAGACCACAGACAGATTTGCAGCGTACATACAGAACTCCCTACATGAGATTTCAAGGACGTTCAGAAAAGTTTTAGATAAAGACAAAGGTTACTGCTTTGATAACTACATCCATCTTAGCCTTCAGTTTAAAAATACGGGGCTGCTATTAACTCACACTGTGTTTCATCCTGCCAGGCATGTTTGCCAATAAAGTTGAATTCAATTATTAGTAGAGATTAGTTCCTATACCTTTCCACTTCTGAACTTTAGCACCAGCAATTAAAATATAAAATAGCCCAGTCAAAACTAATCTTTGTTTTGGTCAAACTTTAAAAGAGCTTTGCCATCATCCGCCAATATTATTTTTCTAAAGAGCAACAGCGCCCTCTAGTGAGGACAAGAAAAAAATCTACCAAAATTGTCAAGGACCACCAAATATACATTAAGGGTGTTTTTAATCCTGCTTTTCTATGCAACAGAGCCTACAAAAAGAAATAACAATACAAGTTTGTTCACCAAGAGATCAACATTTTAAAAACATATTGATAATTAAGAAATTGAGCTTGACCATGTCACCTTTTTTACTGAAATACAAAAAAGAGTTTTTCTTAACTTAGAGGCAGAAACTCAAAAAGGAAAGTGAAGTTTAAGAAAACTAGAGATGATTTTATTACATGGCTTAGGAATGTAGGTCCATGAAGATTCAGGTCATGGTTGTCCCCTAAAGATGTTTTTTTCAAAAAGCAACTGGACTTTCTTTGTTTTTATTTATTTATTTTGTCAAATACATATTAAATAATATATATAAGCATAAATTGAAAACATAAAATGAATACAACTAAAGGGAACATTAGGACAGGAACGGTAGGCATGCTGGTGCTCTTATGCACGCTTCCTTTGTTTTTCCTTGAAGACGTTTCCCTTCTCATCCAAGAAGATTCTTCAGTTCTCAGTTCGCTCTTGAATTGAACAAGCTTCTTGGATGAGAAACGAAACGTTTTCAAAGAAAAACAAAGGAAGTCCAGTTGCCTTGCAAAAAAGCACTTTTAGGACATGCTCCTGAAGCCTTTTGACATTCACACAACCATCTGCCTTAATCACACTATGAGTAAATGGTAATTATGGGAGACTAAGTACAAGATCACCGCAGATGGGGACTGCAGCCAAGAAATTAAAAGACACTCGCTCCTGGGGAGGAAAGCTGTGGCAAATCTAGACAGTGTACTAAAAAGCAGAGACATCATCCTGCCAACAAAAGTGTGTATAGTCAAGACTATGATTTTCGCAGTTGCAATGTATGGCTGTGAAAGTTGGACCATAAAGAAGGCTGAGCACCAAAGAATTGAGGTCTTCCAACTCTGGTGCTGGAGAAGACTCCTGCGAGTCCCTTGGACTGCAAGGTGAACAAACAAGTCAGTCCTAGAGGAGATCAACCATGACTGCTCTTTAGAAGGCCAGATCCTGAAGATGAAACTGAAATACTTTGGCCACCTAATGAGAAGGAAGGACTCACTGGAGAAGAGCCTAATGCTGGGAAAGATTGAGGGCAAAGGAAGACAGGGACAACACAGAACGGGGTGGCTGGATGTAGTCCCTGAAGCAGTCGGCGTGAGCTTAAATGGACTCCAGAGGATGGTAGAAGACAGGAAGGCCTGGAGGAACGCTGTCCATGGAGTTGCTATGGGTCAGACACAACTTCGCAACTAACAACAACAACAACAAAAGTACTAAGGATGTGATATCCAGAAAGCAAAAGCTTTCTTGAACTCCAAACCAACCTTGACCACACCTGAAAAGCATGCTAAGAACCATAATTCTGGAGTGGAAACACTGATGACTGACATATTGAAATATCACTAAGTTAGAGAGTCAAAATAATCTAGAACGTTGCTTATTTAAAGACCAAGCAAGAACAAGATTCCCTCTGTGGGGAATCATTTCTTCTTTTAGAAGACAATCTTCGTGAGAGGGAAGGTTTGTTCTCTGAGCTTGTGTAACGAAACGTTCAGAAACGAAACCACAAGCTCAGAGAAAACTTCCCACCCTCATCCTACACCCAAACCACAGATGTGCGTCCCTATTGCAAGGCAACCTAACTTCTGCACTTCGTTCCCCAATAAAATAAGAAATATTCCAGTGGTTTAAAAAGCTAGTAATTAAGAAAGCGAGTTCCCACGCAGATAAGTGGACCAGTTGCTTTCGTGGTGTAGAGACAATAAGTTGGTCCTTAACACCAAGGAACTTATAGTGGATTATAGAAGGAATAGATCAGACATCCAGCTCTTGGTTATCTATGGAGACCAAGTGGAGCAAGTGGCCAGTTTGAAGTTTTTGTTTTTTTTATTTATATTTATATCCCGCCCTTCTCCGAAGACTCAGGGCAGCTTACAGTGTGTAAGGCAATAGTCTCATTCTATTTGTATATTTATATACAAAGTCAACTTATTGCCCCCTCAACAATCTGGGTCCTCATTTTACCTACCTTATAAAGGATGGAAGGCTGAGTCAACGCCTGGTGGGACTAGAACCTGCAGTAATTGCAAGCAGCTGTGTTTAATAATAGGCTTCTTACAGCCTGAGCCACACCGCGGCAAGTTTCTGGGTGTTATCATAAAAGAGGACCTCACCTGGGGTGTTCACATTGCAGCACCGGTCAAAAGGGCCCAGCAGAAATGATACTACCTGAGACTTCTCAGGAAACAACAACTGAATGAAAAACTACTGGTTACCTTCTACCGCTGCACAATGGAGAGTATTTTAACTTACTGCACCTGTGTATGGTTTGCCAATTGCCCAGTAGAATAGAGGACAGTGCTCCAGAGGGTTAACGTCATTGCCCAGAGGATCATTGGTTGCCCTCTCCCCTCTTTGGAAGAGCTTTATAGCTCCCGCTGCCTTAAGAAAGTTCAAAACATTCCTAAAGATCCATCTCATCCTAGGCACCCTTTTTTTTTTTTTGAATTATTACCATCCGGCAGGCGGTACAGGGCAATAAATACAAGGACAAATAGGCTGAAAAACAGCTTCTATCCCAGGGGAGTAACTCTATTGAATTCTACTGTATAGTGCAATATTAATCCAATATCGGGTTTTCAATTTCAATTGTATAGCATGTGAAGGGTGTGTGTTTGTGTTTTATTTTTATAGTTACAATGCACACTGAAGATGGCATTTAATTTCGTTGTACGAAGTGCAATGACAATAAAGTAAACTAAACTGAATTATCCTGGCATCTAATGTTCAGTTGAAAGTAATGAGATTGTTTTCTTGGATAAAGTTTAGATGGTCAGACAGAAGAGGGCAGTATCCAGATGGCCCTGAGCAGGGATCTCCAACATTGGCAACTTTAAGCCTGGAGGACTTCAACTCCCAGAATACCCCAGCCGGCTGGGGAATTCTGGGAGTTGAAGTCCACTAGGCTTAAAGTTGCCAAGGTTGGGGACCCCTGGCCCTGAGAAATGACTTGTGGATACATTTACGGTACCAATCAGCAGCTCCTGAAGCAAACCTTATCTCTTGTTGGCCTCATGAGTGGGTGTGTAATCAAGACAAGCACCTTTAACGTGGTATATAGGCAGATACAACTAGCACACCTACATTTCACCTGAAAAAATATCCAGGTTTGGATCCAACTTGCATACATTACATAAGGAAAGGAGGGGGGGAGGGAGGGAGGGAGGGAGGGAGGAAGGAAGGGTCAACACTCAATGATGGTTGAATGAAGGGTTGGCTGCACCTACCTATTCCTGCATTTGCTCCTGTGATTATGATCACCTTGCCACTCAAATCTCGGCCTTCCAATACTTCCATGGCCGTAGTGTTGCCGTCATATTTCTGCTTCATGTTGGTTTTCATGGGATTATCTTCCACGGTGAATGCCATTCTGGGATCCAGGTATGTGGTCCTCTTGTTTATATGACTTTGAAGCAAAACAAGAAGGATTTTTCCATGTCAATACCTCATTTTATTACCACCAACACAGCTACATACCCATACTTTAAATCAAAACATAAACTCAACCTTGAAGCAATCAAGAGAGCCATTTATATCACACTGAAAATATCAGCTCAATCAGGTTTAAGTTTCATACCATTCTATACCCTACAATGGACATCTCTGCATTAGTGGAGTGGCAGAGGTAGAAGACCTGGTTCACATTCTATATGATTGTTGCTTGTATTAGAGGGTGAGAGACAAGCATCTTGGTCTATATACCAAACGAATGACCCATTGGGATCCCCCATATCAAAACAACTTACCTTATGTGCGACTAGAATCTGAAAATAACATTTAACACAGCACAGGAGTTACGCAAAATGACTCGGCTGAGATCGGCATATGTGGGATTAATTGGGATAGATTGTAGGGGTGATACCGAAATATAATTTTATCATATTTTATTTATCTATATATTAAATTTTGAACTATGGTGCTGGAGAAAACTCCTGCAAGTCCCTTGGACTGCAAAGTGATCAAACCGGTCAGTCCTAGAGGAGACCAACCCTGACTGAAGAGGAAACTCAAATACTTTGGCTACCTAATGAGAAGAAAGGACTCACTGGAGAAGAGCCTAATGCTGGGAAAGATTGAGAGCAAAAGAAGAAAGGGACGACAGAGAACGAGGTAGCTGGATGGAGTCACTGAAGCAGTCGGCGTGAGCTTAAATGGACTCCAGAGGATGACAGAGGACAGGAAGGCATGGTGGTACGTTGTCCATGGGGTCGCGATGGGTCAGACATGACTTCACAACCAACAACACCAATATATTAAATTACTGTATTTTATTCCAGTTTCATTTTAAACTATATTTTATTCCAATTCCATTTTAAATCGTATTTTATCCAATTCCATTTTAAATTGTTTTTATCAGGTTTTAGTAATAATTTGTCCCTGGAACTCTGCACTTTGAGATGGCCCAAGGGCTATTCAATAAAGTAAAGTTTCATAATTCAGAGAAGTAGTGCAAAATTAAATGGTGAGAGTCTCTTTGATCCTAGTGACTCTGCTTCAGTAAAGATAGAATAGCAGAATTGGAAGGGACCTTGGAGGTCTTCTAGTCCAAGCCCCTTGCTCAACAGGAAACCCTATACCAGGGGTGTCTGTTGTGTCTTGCCCGCCCTCAGAGCAGCCGGGGCCTTCTTACCTGCTCCCGCACACTGAGGAATGTATGCCTCCCGGCCCCAGTCCTGGCTCCATGCCCAGACAAACTGCAGAAGAAGGAGCACCTCCCGGCCCCAGCCCTGACTCCATGCCCAGGCAAACGGAGCAGCTAGACCCCTCCCCCTCCTCCACAGCAGGTGAGCCTGAGGAGGGTTTATTACCAACAGCTGATTGGTGTGACCCTCGCATCAGAAGATTGGATAGGCGGAGGCAACAGAAGGAAGGGAGGGGCAGGCCTTAATGAGTGCTGAGTCATGGAGCCACACCCCATGGCCTATATAAAGGATCTGCTTTCTGGCAGTCTCTGAGTCAGGCAAAAGTCAAACTTATCTTGCTGAAGTCACTTACTGGTCTCCTGCCTGCTCTGAGGACTTTGCTAGGACTTTGGGCAGAGCTGCAGAGGCACGCCTGATTCGGATTTCCCGGACCCAGCCGTCAGCGGAGGAGTGGGACACGACAGTGTCCAAACTTGGTCCCTTTAAGACTTTTGGACTTCAACTCCCAGAGTCCCTCAGCCAGCAAAGCTGGCTGAGGAACTCTGGGAGTTGAAGTCCAAAAGTCTTAAAGGGACCAAGTTTGGACACCCCTGCCCTATACCATTTCAGATGGTATCAATGGCTGTCCAATCCCTTCTTAAAAAGTGTTGCAGCACCCATAAATTCTGGAGGTTAATCCATTCCACTTATTAACTGTTCTAACTGTTAGGAAAAGTTCAGCTATCTATAAGAACGACATCAGTGACAGTAATTTTTCAGAAGCAATCTTGGTATAAATACAGTGAGAATAAACAAAAATGGTTACAAATACAATTAGCTCCTGGAAGGAGAAACTAAAAAAGAAACTTCATAGGAAGCCTCTATAATCAGACACCTCTTTTGCATGATCTAAAAATCCAGTGGCACTTTAGGATATCCAATCCTTAGTTATATCAAAGCAACGGAGGAACTACTTACACGAACGCAAGTCTTCCTTTTGTTACAACAGCTCCTATGCCGAGATTCCTCTCAGAGTGTGTGAAAATGTTTCTAAATCTCCAGCAGGACATTCTCATTTCTTAAAGCTGTTTAACAAGTCGGCTTTAACATTGCAACACAAAAGATTCTCATTTAGATAAATTCAGGTGTGACTTTGCGAGGGTGTAGAGTTAAATCGTACAGCAATAGCACTTTAGACCAGAGGTTTGTTTCAGAAGGTACTGACCAGTTCTGGAGAACCGGTAGCAGAAATTTTGAATAGTTCGGAGAACCGGTAAATACCACCTCTGACTGGCCCCACCCCCATCTATTCTCTGCCTCCCGAGTCCCAGATGATCAGGAGGAAATGGGGATTTTGCAGTAGTCTTCCCCTGCTATGCCCACCAAGTCACACCCACAGAACCGGTAGTAAAAAAAATTGAAACCCACCATTGCTTTAGACTTATGTACCGCTTCACAGTGCTCTAAGTGGTCTAGACAGTCAGCATATTGCCCCCAACAATCTGGGTCCTCATTTTACCGACCTTGGATGTATGGAAGGCTGAGTCAACGTTCAGCCCCGTCAGGATCAAACTCCTGGCAGTGGGCACAGTTAACTTGCAATACTGCATTCTAACTACGGCATTCTAACCACTGTGCCACTATAGGTAGAGTATATGAGTAAATTCCTTTAAAAAAATATGCGAGGGTAGAGTAGAGTAGAGTAGAGTAGAGTAGAGTAGAGTAGAGTAGAGTAGAGTAGAATAGAATAGAATAGAAGTCTGTTATTAACACAGCTGCTTGCAATTACTGCAAGTTCAAGTCCCACCAGGCCCAAGGTTGACTCAGCCTTCCATCCTTTATAAGGTAGGTAAAATGAGGACCCAGGTTGTTGGAGGCAATAAAAGTTGACTTTGTATATAATTGTTGTGACCCAGGTTCCTGGACCCAGACTCCTGGACTCGGATGATTCAGAAAGTGAGGGAGAAGACCTGGCAAGCCCTGCTTCTCTTGAGCCCTCTCCCTCCCTGGCACCCACTCAAAGGGAGGAGGAGGGGCCGGCAAGGCCTGATTCTCCCAAGCCTTCTTCTGATTTGGCAACGCCCCAAGAACAGTTTTGGAGTGATGCAAGATTACGAAGACGTGATCGACGTGCGCAGCAGCGGAAGGGTTGGGACAAAGCCAAGTCATAATTGTCATGCAGTGACATCTGCAGAGACTATAAATAGGAGGCGGGACTTCCTGGTTTTTTGTCTTGGACAAAGTAATGAATTTGGGCGGGCAATCTGTATCAACGGAGGGAAGAATATATTCGTGAGTAATTCTGGCCTTATCTGTAATTTCCTTGTTATCTCCAGAAACTTGGCAGGCCCGTGGGTAGACGTAGCCAGGACATTTATATATATGTAAATAAATCAGAAAAGGAGGCCTCTGACTGACTCTTTGCTGGGAGTATTGGGGGAAGGGAAACAGAACAATAATATACAAATGGATGAGACTATTGCTTAACACAATGTAAGCCGCCCTGAGTCTTCGGAGAAGGGCGGGATATAAATTCAAATAAAAAAGAATAGAATAGAATAGAATAGAATAGAATAGAATAGAATAGAATAGAATAGAATAGAATAGAATAGAATAGAATAGAATAGAATAGATTATTGGCCAAGTGTGACTGGACACACAAGGAATTTGTCTTTGGTTCATAAGTTCTCAGTGTACATAAGGAGAATAAAATACATTTATCAAGAATAAAAAGATACAACACTTAGTGATAGTCAAGGTTACTAATTGTTTCCTAATACAAATCGTACTAGGAAACAAATAAAATCAACATAAATTGAAAGATACAAGCAACATGGTTATAGTAATAAGTGGGAAGAGATAGATACTAGCAAGGAAGAGAAGACTAATAGTAATACAGTCTTAGTAAATTATTTGACAGTGTTGTGGGAATTAGTTAATTAAAAGGATAGTCTAAACCAATAAAGGAGAATGTTTGATGCTCAGGGTTGAAATCAGGGGTCCTTGGTGCTCTCTGAGCCTGGATGTTTTCTCACAGATATTTCATTGCCCAACTAAGTAACAGCATCAGTGCACTGATGTTACCTAATTGAGTAATGAAACATTTGCAAGAAAAAAAGCCTATATTGCTATAATATAGATTATTTTAAGTTTTCGCCCTGCTTTTGTCCAATGGGAAAAATCTGGCTGTCCGTTTTAGAATCTCTCCCCTTTCAAAGGCCCATTCCCATAATCCTAAGGAAAAAGGACTTCTTTTGTGTCACTTCTAAGCTGTAGAATGACCTCCTTTAAAAGAACAGTTCACATTCAACCTTCCAGGTTCTCTTTCTAAAAAAAGCACCAAGAGACGTTTATTTTTTGCTTCGTCTTTGAAACCGGTGCTTCATCACTTTTTTTTTTAAAGACTTGTCCTGGATTTTGTGAGTTTTATTGTTTTGCCTTGCAATGCAACTTCTTAATCCTTCTTCACAGCAAGGCAGAAGAAAGTAATTAATAATTTCAGCATACACTGGCAAACCCAATGTCTGTTATAAAGGCACACAGAAATATGCAAAAAAAAAAAAAAAAAGACTGCACACTTACTTCATCTTAACAGAATGTATCAGCACCGGATTTAATCAACAACAGACCACAACCTAATAGTGTTACATATCTTTTCCTTGTCGTTGCTTTTAATAGCAAGTAAACGCAGATACCTTTAAGAGGATTTGCTGCTTGTCGTTCTGTTACACTTCAAAAAGATCACAGCTAACATTTCTTTGGGGGGGGGGGGAAAGGTAGTTTACATTCTTAGGTTGCTATTTAAATTATATACATACGCTGTTACTATTATATAGCTTAAAAAAAAACAACACGACCTGTTGTATTAACAGACATGATAAACATCAGGGGTGAAATGCTACTGGTTCACACCGATTCAAGCGAACCGGTAGTGAAAAACTACCAGTTCAGGCAAACCGGTAGTAAAAAAAAGCTACCAGTTCATCCAAACTGGTATTTCGGATGATCAGTTGTGCCACACGGTTTATATTAGCTAGAAAGCAGGAAATGTATAAAACGCTCATCTTGTAACCCCAGAAATTGTGTAGAAGAAAAGCCGCAAATAAGTCCCCAAACAAATTATACATACTTACACTACTAGCAATATACAGTTTGCTGATTTGATGATAGAACACTGTACTTCATAAGCCATGCTGAGAGAATTTTGGCTAGAAAAGTGGCCAGTTAGCACCCTTTACATGCGTAAGTATTCAAAAAATGGAATTTTGAATGGAATTCAACAAATGAATGAATTCAACAAATGAATTCAACAAATGAATGAAATGCTGAAAACCCTTTCCCTGAAATGGGAATACTGTTTTTGCAATCAGAAAAAGATGCTGTCGATTTTAAGGAATAGAGAAAAAAATTAATTCTATACCAGGATAACAAATTCCATTGTTTTAGTACATATAGAGTAGGACGAGTGATCATTAGGATGAGATATAGGGAGAAAAAAAAAAACCCCAAATGTTGGACAATAGACAAAGCAATTAAAAAAAAAAAATTATCAGACACTCCATAAGATTATGAAATAAGTGCAGTCCTTGTCCCTATTTTGATAGTTTGTGGGGAAGTAAAGAAAGTAAACTGTTACTTTGAACAGTTCATGTAATCATGTAACTGATATTTTGTTCTGGGTACACACAAAAACAAGCCACTTTAACTTTCTAAGTTAAAGTGAGTAATCTGCAATGCCTGCATATATCAAACCACGCAACAGGGCCTATGTTTCTATGGTCGCTATAGGAGGAGAGGTGGATGCCAAAATACTGCTTTCTAGTGAAGTTAAATCACGCGGGACAACTGTCCCCACCCTGCTGTTCTACTTACCTTCCCAAGCCTCCTTTTTCCGCACAAAGTGCGCATTTGGTACACACTGTGTATGCGGTGTGCTTTTGGCGCACACCACACATATGTGGGAAATGAACCGGTGGCAATCCATGTAGGATTTCACCACTGGTAAACATGATCTGTTCTATTAACAAACGTGGTAAGCAGAATGTCTTCCTAATATTTAATACCTACTATTATAACTTATTCTAAGCCATTTTTCCTCTCTCTCTGCTGACTTATTTTCATTCTAAATCAACAATATGGGCCTTAAGTCTCACTCCAACAATCTGTTTTTTTAGTTCCTCTTACCTCCCTCTTTGCTATGAAGATAAACTACAGCAACAAGAAAGCATACTGATATCTCAAAATCAGAGCAAACCTGGTCAAAGAAATAAACTATGTTAAAAAGCACTGGACTAGTACTGTAAAAGTACTGGGGCTGTAATAGCTCAGGCTGTTAGAAGCCTGTTATTAGAACACAGCAGCCTGCAATTACTGCAGGTTCAAGCCCGGCCCGAGGTTGACTCAGCCTTCCATCCTTTATAAGGTAGGTAAAATGAGGACCCAGATTGTTGGGGGGGCAATAAGTTGACTTTGTAAATATACAAATAGAATGAGACTATTGCCTTATACACTGTAAGCCGCCCTGAGTCTTCAGAGAAGGGCAGGATATAAATGTAAATAAAATAAAAAAATAAATAAAAAATAAAATAAAAACCTACATCTAAAAATCCCCATTCATTTCTGAAGCTTGCTTTGGTCAACTGTGGGTCATCTCATGATTGCACTAAACCCATAGCATAATTTTGGCTCAGTATAATGTATTAGCTCAGTTCTCCATGGTTTAGGGTAGTGTTGGCAAACCTATGGCACACAAAACCATCCCGAAAAGAATGCACGGCCTCGCTGCCTCCTATTCCGCATTCCTGTGATCACAGGTGCACTGGTCAGCTGGCCGTCACGCGCGACGGAGCAGCGAAACCTGGAAGAGCGGTGTTCCAGCACACATGCACAGGCTGGCATCCGACCTTCCAGGTTGAAGTTGCGCCCATGCACGATGGCCAGCTGTTCATCAGGAACGCTTCCATGCCAGTATCCAGGTGTTTGGGTGCCGGCTCACGCATGCACAATGGACCACCGTTCTTCCGGGTATCGGCACTCCCGCACGTGCGAAGGCCAGCAGGGCCACGTATATCTTGCGGGATGGTTTCACGTGCCACTTCCAGCACGCAGTCACATCATAGGTTTGCCATCACGGGTTTAGGGCGTAGTGTGAGATTACAAGAAGTCCTCGGCTTGCAACAGTTCACTTAGTGACCGTTCAAAGTTACAACGGCCCTCAAAAAAGTGACGTAGGAAGGGTTTTTCACCCTTATGACCATTGCAGCATCCCCATAGTTACGTGATTCACATTCAAATGCTTTTTTTTTTATTTGCATTTATATGCCGCCCTTCTCCGAAGACTCAGGGCGGCTTACACTATGTCAAGCAATAGTCTTCATCCATTTGTATATTATATACAAAGTCAACTTAATTGCCCCCAACAATCTGGGTCCTCATTTTACCTACCTTATAAAGGATGGAAGGCTGAGTCAACCTTGAGCCTCGTAGGACTTGAACCTGCAGTAATTGCAAGCAGCTGCTGTTAATAACAGACTGTCTTACCAGTCTGAGCCACCAGAGGTCCTGGTGCTTGACAACTGACTCACATGTATGACAGTTGCTGTGTCCTGGGATCACGTGATCACCTTCTGCAATCTTTGGATGAGCAAAGTCAACGGGGAAACCAGGTTCACTTAACAACCATGTTGCTAATTTAGCAACGGCAGCGATTCACTTTAACAAATGCGAATTGAACCAAAGGAAGCTTCTTGGATGAGAAGCAACGCATCTTCAAAGAAAAACCAGAAAGTCCACTTGCCTCTTGAAACAAAGCACCTTTGGAACTGCAAGGACTACGCTGAGCGCCTGAAGAAACTCTAATAAATGAAAGCAGCTTGTTAAAGCTCAGGCAATCGTAGGATTTACATTGAAAACGCTACTCTAATCTTAAAAGATTGCTGAGCTGTCAGTTTTCAAGGGAGGCCCCGTCACAAAACCGGGAACACAATAATTATAGGAATGCTATTTGATTGTCGTAGGGTAGAATAACATACCTTTGAAAGCGTGCTAATTTTTCTTTATTCTTCCTTACGCCAAAGAAAGAATCAATGCACTATTTTGAGGGGGGGGGGTTCCCCCAGACTTTCTTTCTCAAGATAAATTATTTCTTCTCCTTTGACAGCCCATTAAAAGGGGACGCGGTGGCTCAGTGGATAAGACGCTGAGCTTGTCGATCAGAAAGGTCGGCAGTTCGGCTGTTTGAATCCCTAGTGCCGCGTAACGGAGGGAGCTCCCATGACTTGTCCCAGCTTCTGCCAACCTAGCAGTCTGAAAGCACGTAAAAAATGCAAGCAGAAAAATAGGGACCACTTTTGGTGGGAAGGTAACAGCGTTCTGTGCCCCTTTGGCGTTTAATCATGCCGGCCACATGACCACGGAGACGTCTTCGGACAGCGCTGGCTCTTCGGCTTTGAAACGGAGATGAGCACTGCCGCATAGAGTCAGGAACGACTAGCATGCATGTGCGAGGGGAACCTTTTCCTTCATTATGGTTATATCATTCTCTACACTATCGCAATACAAACTTATTTGGAAGGGTGTTTTTTTTAACTGGGGGATTGGAACAGTTATTTGCTGTTAAAAAACACTTTGAGGCAATAATAGATTTTAAAAGTAACTTCTGAAAACATGAAGTATGAATTTTAAAAGGCAGTATATAATTTGGGACAATTTAAAATATATAAAGAAATGATGATTTCTCTTGAGGGTTTCCTTCATTGCTCCAAGCAGATGCGGAGAAAACCTAAAAACTTATATTTTCCTACTGATTAATTCACCCCAAGTGAATTCTTAAATCTATCTAGTTCTTAAATCTACGATAAAGGTAAAGGATAAGTAACTCCTAATCGACTGAAAGTAAGCTTCCATGCAACCTCCGAGCTTTGCAAAGCAAGAAGGATTTAATGGCATAGAAATATATGAAATCACTTTACACTAAGTTAGACTATCAAATTATCAAAGTCTACTCTGGCAACAGCTGTCATGGTAACTGGTCCAAGGCCTTTGTTGTGGCTCCCCGAATGAAAAGAACAGGCATAAATTTTCTGCAAAAGTATCTGCTCTGTAACTTAGCCCTGAACTCTCTAAATGTCTGACTTGAACTGAAAGTTATGTTTCAAAAAAAAAAAATGTGTTTATTGCTACATTGCTCTTTCTCCAAGGAGCCTGTAGCACTTTTTTAGTTTTGAATAAAACCATTGCGTTACAATATAACCAAACAATGCCAAAAGAAATACATACAAAAGTTAAATCAAAGTTCATTTACAGAAAAAGGGGACTTAGGGGACTGGAGGCTAAAGCATATGAAGAATGGTTGCAGGAACTGGGTATTTCTAGTTTAATGAAAAGAAGGACTAGGGGAGACATGATAGCAGTCTTCCACTATCTCAGGGGCTGCCACAAAGAAGAGGGAGTCAAGCTATTCTCCAAAGCACCTGATGGTAGAACAAGAAGCAATGGGTGGAAACTAATCAAGGAGAGAAGCAACTTAGAACTAAGGAGAAATTTCTTGACAGTCAGAACAATTCATCCGTGGAACAACTTTCCTCCAGAAGTTGTGAATGCTCAACATTGGAAGTTTTTAAGAAGACGTTGGATAGCCATTTGTCTGAACTGGTGTAGGGTTTCCTGCCTAAGCAGGGGGTCGGATTAGAAGACCTCCAAGGTCCTTTCCAACTCAGTTATTTTATTTCTATCTATTTGAAAAAGAAATAAAAACACAACGTAACAGGCAACCATACAAGCTCCCTAGGCTACAGTCTCTGATAACTGTCATACCTCCAAGTGCATAGCAGAAAACACACACAAACACACTCTTTCATCCTGCTTTTTCTATATGCAGGGAAACCTACTTAAATCCAAGACTGTCATTTTCTAAAACACTCTTATTTTTATGCAGACCCTTGCACTTTCACTTCCTTTGACTTCAGCAAGCTGTGTGTGTGTGTGAGAGAGAGAGAGAGAGAGACAGAGAAAGAGAGAGAGAGAGAGAGAGAGAGAGATTCTGGCAGCTCACAACAATGAAAAACAAAAAGAAAGAAAAGGAGCAAAGATCCAACCCCACTAAAACCACTACTAAAAACTCAATTAAACACAAAACGTGACCACAGTCAACACATGAATTAATGAACTTTACGTATATCCTGCCTGAGAGAATGTTCTGTTATCCCAACCATCCAATGAACAAGATAGGATTGAGAGAGAGAAGCACAGGCCCAATTCTCTCCAGAACATTCCGTAACAAGATAATTTAGCTCTCTCTCATCTTAGTTCAGGGGTCTCCAAATTTGCCAACTTTAAGACTTGGCTGGCTGAGGAATTCTGGGAGTTGAAGTCCATAAGTCTTAAAGTTGCCAAGTTTGGAGGCCCCTGTCCTGGGCTAAGGCCCTTAACCTGCTGCCTCTCAATCCCTCAAAAGCATGTCCAAAAAAAAAAAGAAAGAAAAGAAATCTAACTTACTCCACAAAATAGACTTGTCCATTTTCATCTGTCTCCTGTTCCCATCCATACGGTAAGTCTAGAAGGAGAAACAGAGGATGGATTCAGTGCTGCAGTTTAAATCTTTCATCAGTTCGAGGAGTAGACCTAAATTTCTTTGTTGTTTGGAATAGAGTAGGGTTAAAAAAACCAAAAACACACAGGGAACTGGAGAACCAACAAAAACAAGAAATGTTTCCACTGGCTAACAATATAACTGTTCCAGTGGTGGGTTTCAAATTTTTTTACTACTGGTTCTGTGGGTATGGCTTGGTGGGCATGGCATGGCTTGGTGGGCGTGGCAGGGGAAGGATACTGTAAAATCACCATTCCCACCCCACTCCAGGGGAAGGATACTGCAAAATCCCCATTTCCTCCCCATCAGCTGGGACTCGGGAGGCAGAGAATAGATGGGGGTGGGGCCAGTCAGAATTTTTACTACCGGTTCTCCGAACCACTCATAATTTCCGCTACCAGTTCTCCAGAACTGGTCAGAACCTGCTGAAACCCACCTCTGGGACAGATGTATAAAACGCTCATCTTGTAACCCCAGAAATTGTGTAGAAGAAAAGCCGCAAATAAGTCCCCAAACAAATTATACATATTTACACTACTAGCAATATACAGTTTGCTGATTTGATGATAGAACACTGTACTTCATAAGCCATGCTGAGAGAATTTTGGCTAGAAAACTGGCCAATTAGCACCCTTTACATGGATAAGTATTCAAAAAAAAATGGAATTCAACAAATGACATCTATCGAGCTGCTGAAAACCCTTTCCCTGAAATGGGAATACTGTTTTTGCAATCAGAAAAAGATGCTGTCAATTTTAAGGAATAGAGAACAAAAGTAATTCTATACCAGGATAACAAATTCTACTATTTTAGTACATATAGAGTAGGACGGGTGACCATTAGGATGAGATATAGGGAGAAAAAAAACCCCCAAATGTTGGGCAATAGACAAAGCATTTTTTAAAAAACAAATATTTCTCAGACACTCCGTAAGATTATGAAATAAGTGCAGTCCTTGTCCTTATTTTGATACTTTGTGGGGAAGTAAAGAAAGTAAACTGTTACTTTGAAGGGTTCATGTAATCATGTAACTGATATTTTGTTCTGGGTACACACAAAAACAAGCCACTTTAACTTTCTAAGTTAAAGTGAGTAATCTGCAATGCCTGCATATATCAAACCACGCAACAGGGCCTATGTTTCTATGGTCGCTATAGGAGGAGAGGTGGATGCCATAGAAAAACAACATCTTTTAGCTTCAGGTTTTCCAACCTCTGGAAAATGCTGGATTCTACTGTATGATCATGGTGATATCAATCACTATCAATGTAATGAACATTGTTGACGATTGTTTCCTAAAACTATTTGTACTCAGACAACACACTGTTTAACTAAAAAGGGAACTTTTATATGTTATAAAATAAACAAAAAAGTATGCAAAAAAAAAAGAAAAGAAAAGAAAATGCTGGGTTCTAAGTAGCTTCTATTTGGATGCTCTACCGCAGGAGTCAGCAACCTGCGGCTCTGGAGCCGCATGTGGCTCTCCCATCCCTCTGCTGCGGCTCCTTGTTGCCAGTCGGCTCCACAATTGATAGGGCTTTCGGTTAGGACAGGTAGAGGAAAAAGGACGCAGTGCTAGGAGGAAACTCTATGGTGGGGGAACTGGACTTCTGGTTGGCTCCAGAATTGAATGTGGGTGGGGCTTCCAGTTAGGACCTTTGTGGCTCTTGGAGTGCTTAAAGTTGCCGACCTGTGCTCTACTGGATCAGGCCAATGCTGGTTGGAGGTCTCTTCCTTCAGCCAGCACCTTCCATCCCAGGACTGTCTTATTTCCATGGGGTCTCAGAAATGATTATTCTGAGCAAAAACGCAAGGAGGGATATTTGAATGTAAAATATGGAAATATTGCTGGTGGATTTTTTAGAGGATTTCTGAAAGCCCCATTTATCCTCACTCCGTTCAAAAATAAATTCACATTCTATACCAGTGGTAGTCAACCTGGTCCCTACCGCCCACTAGTGGGCGTTCCAGCTTTCATGGTGGGCGGTAGGGATTCTGTCCGATACTGAAGCACTTTCCTTTTTTTAAATTTAATTGACTTTTTAAAAAATTTTCATATCATTCATATATTTTCATAATCTTTTTAAAAACATTTTCATTATGTTTTCATAAAATTCCCCGTGACAATTTAAATTTCTGAAAATATACTATTTGTATCGCCCGCGCATAAGTTTAGTTCACGTTACGTAAGTGAAACTAAATGGCGCTATAGTGCGACCGCAAACAAAAGAGCCTCGTCCTAGAATAGCTCGCGCATCTCCCCCCACACCACCCAGCAACAGACAAGCACAGCTGGTAGCTGGCGCCCACCCCAAACCCAATCCACGATGCGCGAGAGGCATGTGCAGACGACGATACACAGTGCATTACCGTGGAACTGGTGGGCGGTTATAAAATTTTACTAATAACAGAGATACAAAAGTGGGCAGTAGGTATAAAAAGCTTGACTACCCCTGTTCTATACTATGGGACTCATTCCAGATCAAGTGATGCAGGCAAGCATAATATTGTGTTTTATTGGATTAGAATAACCGTGAGCGAGTAGGTAGCTATATAAATTTTCTAGATTAAAAAAAAATATCTGTATTTATTCTGGCAGTGTTTTTTTTTTTTTTAGTGATGATTACTTTTTAGTTATTTTTTTAAAGATCCTGGGGAGAAAAGTACCACTAATGCTAACATGTCAGATGCCAGCCCCAAATTCTAAAATCATGCTAGTCTTCTGCATGTCTGTATCTCAAGACTCAGTTCTTTTAAAGGCAACAACACTGGAAGATCCAAAATCAATACTAATTTTAGTCCTCTCTCATTCTGGGATTGTAGATATTTTAAAGCTAAAATGCATAAAGAGCAACTCTTATGCAGCAACACAACTTTTAAAATAAATCAAACAACTTGTTCTTGGTCATACAAGGATTACTAGCAACTTTTGCATGAAGATTTTTTTTCCCCTTTGTGTAATCCCTTTCCAAGGGAGATGGGTGGTTCAGAAAGATTAAAAATAAAATCAATTTAACAAGCAAAGTCTGAATACAAACCTCCAGCAACTCTTTTCCGTTTCCCAGATTTTGGATGATCCCATTGAGTTCTCTCCTCCAGATGACTAAAAGAATTGGAAAACATTTTTATTTTTTTAAAAAAGCTTTTTCACAATGAAGGATTTGTCTCTGTGTGTATAGAATAGAATAACAGAGTTGGAAGGGACTTTGGAGGCCTTCTAGTCCAACCCCCTGCCCAGGCAGGAAACCCTACACCATCTCAAACAGATGGTTATCCAACATTTTCTTAAAAATTTCCAGTGTTGGAGCTTTCACAACTTCTGCAGGCAAGTCGTTCCACTTATTAATTGTTCTAACTGTCAGGAAATTTCTCCTTAGTTCTAAGTTGCTTCTCTCCTTGATTAGTTTCCTCCCATTGCTTCTTGTTCTACCCTCAGGTGCTTTGGAGAATAGTTTGACACCCTCTTCTTTGTGGCAGCCCCTGAGATATTGGAACACTGCTATCATGTCTCCTCAATACTTCTTTTCATTAAACTAGACACACCCAGTTCCTGCAACCATTCTTCATATGTTTTAGTCTCCAGTCCCTTAATCATCTTTGTTGCTCTTCTCTGCATTCTACCTAGAGACTCAACATCTTTTTTTACATCGTGGTGAGCCCAAAACTGAATGCAGTATTCCAAGTGTGGCCTTATCAAGGTATTATGTGTACCTTCAAGTCAGTTTTACATAGTATAGCAATAGTATAGTAATAGCAGCATCTGGACAAATCCCTGTAAGATTCTTGGCAAAGTTTTTTTGCAAGTGGTTTAGGGCTGAGATAGAAAGTAGCCCAAGGTCACTCAGCTGGCTTTGTGGCTAAGGCAGGTCTGGAAATTCACTGTATTTTTCCAGCCTGATGCCTTAATCATTATCCCTTAAAAGGTAAAGGTAAAGGTTTCCCTCGCACATATGTGCTAGTCGTTGCCGACTCTAGGGGGCGATGCTCATCTCCGTTTCAAAGCCGAAGAGCCAGCGCTGTCCGAAGACGTCTCCATGGTCATGTGGCCAGCATGACTCAACACCAAAGGCGCACGGAACACTGTTACCTTCCCTCCAAAGGTGGTCCCTATTTTTTCTACTTGCATTTTTTAGGTGCTTTCGAACTGCTAGATTGGCAGTGTACTAGCATCTTTTATCTGTGCTTTCGCATCTCACTCCAAAGTTTGGGTGATGGCAGGATAACTACAAACATGTCAACCCACATACTCAAGGATATAATTTAGAAAGTTTATCACGCAACCCTAAAACAAAGCCTATCATTTTACACACTTCCTTTATATTGCCCTACAAGGGCAATCAATCAGCATTAGCCGAGAATAGTTCTAGTCCCATTTTAGGCCAAAAAAACCCAGCTTGGTGACTTTGAGCCAATCACCAGGAGATCGTGAGTTCTATTCCCACCATGAAAGGTGACTAGGTGACATTGGGCCATCCCTCTGTCTCAGCCCAACCTTACAGGGGGTTGTTACTAGGAGAAAAATAAGGGGAAGACTCTTAAGTACACTTGCCACCTTAAAAAAAACAATAATAAAGTCTGGTAATCAATAAAAACTGTGGTGTTTGGATTTTTAGAGCAAGGATGTAAGTTATGTTTACACAGAGGTGTGATGGTCAAATTTTTAGGAACCTAAACCCAAAGCGCATTGACACATGGCCCTTTCTTTTTTGGGGGGGGCATAGAGAACCAGTTGGGTCTAGAGATCAAGGCACCAGGCTAAAAACCAGGAGGCAGTGATTTCTAGTCCTGCCTTAGGCATGAAAGTAAGCTTTCATTTTGACCCAATCATTTTCATTTTGACCCAATCAGCGAGAGACTGAATTCTAGTCCCACTTCAGGCACCAAAGCTAGCTGGGTGATTTTAGGTCAAACACCAGGAGATCATCAGTTCTAGTCCCATTTTAGGCCAAAAAAACCCAGCTTGGTGACTTTGAGCCAATCACCAGGAGATCGTGAGTTCTATTCCCACCATGAAAGGTGACTAGGTGACATTGGGCCATCCCTCTGTCTCAGCCCAACCTTACAGGGGGTTGTTACTAGGAGAAAAATAAGGGGAAGACTCTTAAGTACACTTGCCACCTTAAAAAAAACAATAATAAAGTCTGGTAATCAATAAAAACTGTGGTGTTTGGATTTTTAGAGCAAGGATGTAAGTTATGTTTACACAGAGGTGTGATGGTCAAATTTTTAGGAACCTAAACCCAAAGCGCATTGACACATGGCCCTTTCTTTTTTGGGGGGGGCATAGAGAACCAGTTGGGTCTAGAGATCAAGGCACCAGGCTAAAAACCAGGAGGCAGTGATTTCTAGTCCTGCCTTAGGCATGAAAGTAAGCTTTCATTTTGACCCAATCATTTTCATTTTGACCCAATCAGCGAGAGACTGAATTCTAGTCCCACTTCAGGCACCAAAGCTAGCTGGGTGATTTTAGGTCAAACACCAGGAGATCATCAGTTCTAGTCCCATTTTAGGCCAAAAAAACCCAGCTTGGTGACTTCGAGCCAATCACGAGGAGATTGTGAGTTCTAGCCCCACCTCAGGCATGAAAGCCAACTAGGTGACATTGGGCCATCCCTCTGTCTCAGGCTGCGAGCTGTATAAATTATTATTGGGAGGTGTACATTATTTTCATCCTGACTTTGTTATTAGTTTTGTTTGTTTTCTTTTTAAGGGGCAAGCGTACTTAAAGAGTCTTCCTTTCCTTCCTCCTGTTTTTCCCCCAGTAACAACCCACCTCCCAGGGCTGTTTATTGGCGGGGGGGGGGGGGAAATAGGAGGAAGGAAAGGAAGACTCTTAAGTATCCTGCGCAGCCTGCACTGGCTGCCGGTAGCCTTCCGGGTGCAATTCAAGGTGTTAGTGCTCACCTTTAAAGCACTCCATGGCTTAGGACCGGGCTATTTACGAGACCGCCTTCTGCCACCGATAGCCTCCCAACGACCTGTGCACTCCCACAGAGCGGGCCTGCTCCGGGTGCCATCAGCCAAACAGTGCCGGCTGGTTTGGCTGATGGCACCCGGAGCAGGCCAGAGGTAGAGCCTTCTCTGTGGCAGCACCGACCCTATGGAATGAGTTACCTCCAGGGTTACGCCAACTCCCCGACCTCTGAACCTTCAAGCGGGAACTGAAGACTCTGCTATTCAATCGGGCGGGACTAGCCTAAATATTATTTTAATTTAATATTTTAGTTTAACTTAATTTTAATTGAATTTTAAATTGTATTAATCTATTTATAATTTTATATTTTAGGGTTTTATATCGGTCTTTTGACCGTTTTAGTTTTAAATTGGCCGGTTAAATATTTCATTTTAAATGTATTTTAATTTTATTGTGTACCTATGTGTTCTAATAAGGCTGTACACCGCCCTGAGTCCTTCGGGAGAAGGGCGGTCTAGAAATCTAATTAATAAATAAATAAATACAACCAATAACAGAGTCAGGATAAAAATAATGTACACCGCCCAGCCTCCCGCAGACTCCACCCACAGCAAACACCTGGCACGTGGGCTTGTCAACCTGCAAACTCTGCAGCATCTTCTGCACACCCTCCCTTAGCCCACCTGCAAGACCCCCCCCCAAAAAAGGTGGGCTAAGGGAGGTGTGCAGAAGATGCTGCCCCGTCTTAGAACCATGCAACAGCCCCTTTTCCCCCCAGCTCTTCCTCCCCCCATCCTCCTCCTCCTCCTGCCCCTCCACCTTTGGCTTCCTGCACCCCTAGAGCCATGCAACAGCCCCTTTTCCCCAGCTCTTCCTCCCCGTCCTCCTCCTCCTCCCCAATTAGGAGCCCCTCTGAGCCCCTGCCCCCTGCCTTTGGCTTCCTGCACCCCAGAGCCATCCAACAGCCCCTTTTCCCCAGCTCTTCCTCCCCATCCTCCTCCTCCTCCTGCCCCTCCACCTTTGGCTTCCTGCATCCCTAGAGCCATGCAACAACCCTTTTCCCCAGCTCTTCCTCCTCCCCATCCTCCTCCTCCTCCTGCCCCCTGCCTTTGGCTTCCTGCATCCCTAGAGCCATGCAACAGCCCCTTTTCCCCAGCTCTTCCTCCCCATCCTCCTCCTCCACCTGCCCCTCCACCTTGGCTTCCTGCACCCCTAGAGCCATGCAACAGCCCTTTTCCCCAGCTCTTCCTCCCTCATCCTCCTCCTCCTGCCCCTCCACCTTTGGCTTCCTGCACCCCTAGAGCCATGCAACAGCCCCTTTTCCCCAGCTCTTCCTCCCTCATCCTCCTCCCCCATTGGGAGCCCCTCTGAGCCCTCCCCACCCCTGCCCCCCCCAAAAAAAAGGATGCTGCGGGGCTCACTTGGCGTAATAGACCCAGCCGTCCTTGGTGGTGCGCTCCTCCCAGCCGGGCGGCAGCTCCTCCTCGCTGTCCGTGTCGTCCAGCCCGGCAAACTTCAGCGCCGCCATGCCCCGCGCTCCTTGAAAAGCCACCTGCGCTCCCGCCTCGCTCACCGGACAGGCGCAGCCCCTTCCCACCGCCCGGAAGGGACGCCCCTTTCCGCCCAACCCCAGCCAATCCCAGGGCCGGCCGGCCGCGAGGCTCGCTGGGAAATGGAGTCTCCGGCTTGACAAACGCACGTGGGAGCCAGCCAGCTGATTTCGGGGGAAAAACAGCTGCGGCGGCTGCGGCGCGCGGCTCCCGTCCGCGGGGGAAGCGGGGGAGGCAGGGCAGGTAGAAAGGACGGGAGGGTCTACGGAGTTGTGGTTTTATTTATTTATTTTATTTATTTGTTTTATTTTGTCACAGCAATATATGTAGGAATCATACAAAAGATTATATAGTATATAAACATATATGAGTAAATATAAGGAGGTATAAGCATATATATAGAAAGAAGAAAAGAAAAACAATAGGACAGGAACGGTAGGCACGTTTGTGCGCTTATGCACGCCCCTTATGGTTGGTGATAGAATGAAAGAAAAGAAAAGAAAAGAAAAGAAAAGAAAAGAAAAGAAAAGAAAAGAAAAGAAAAGAAAGAAGAAAAGAAAAGAAAGGAAGGAAGGAAGGAAGGAAGGAAGGAAGGAAGGAAGGAAGGAAGGAAGGTAGAAAGGATAAGAAGGTCTACAGAGTTGTGGTTGGTGGAGAGAGAGAGAAAGAGAAATGATAGAGAGATTGGTAGATAAATGATAAAGAGAGAGAGAGTGGAGAGAGAGAGAGATGATAGATACAGGTAGAAAGGAGGGTCTATGGAGTTGTGGTTGGTGATATAAACAAACAAACAAACAAAGGTAGAAAGGATAAGAGGGTCTACAGAGTTGTGGTTGGTGGAGAGAAAAAGAGAGAGAGAGAAATGATAGAGAGATAGAGAGATTGATAGATAAATGATAGAGAGAGGATAGAGAGATGATAGATACAGGTAGAAAGGATGGGAGGCGCTACGGAGTTGTGGTTAGTGATATAAATAGATAAATAAATAAATAAATTAAATAAATAAATAAATAAAGGTAGAAAGGATAAGAGGGCCTACAGAGTTGTGGTTGGTGTAGGGAGAGAGAGAGAGAGATGATAGATAAATAGATAGATAGATAGATGGATGGATGGATGGATGGATGGATGGATGGATGGATGGATGGATGGAGAATGGACAGGAGGGTCTACGGAGTTGTGGTTGGTGAAATAAATAAATAAATAAATAAACAAACAAACAAACCCTAGTTGGTAGAGTTTGCACAAGGCATTCAGGCATAACTGAGATGGACAGGCTGCTGTTGCCTGAGTTCTTACAGTGGGGTGTCAGATTTCTTACAATAGGCTGTCAACAATCGGAGTGAGTGGGGTGAGAGACAGTCCAGCCAAGAAGCACCCCCCACCGCCATTTACTTTTATTATAAGGTGACAGTGATAAGAGTTTTTGCAAGTCTGAGAGCTTTTTCTTCATCCCTTAATGTTATCGTCCCCAAATCTAGAGATTAACTTCTGAGGCATGGTTTACTCAAAAAGCTATTAATATTCTAAATATAGTGTAATGGTTAATTCTTTGGAAGAGAGAGGTGTCACTCTCTTTATTTATCTGAAATGTGTCTGAAATGGTACAGGTTTTTCTGCCTGAGCAGGGGGCTGGACTAGAAGACCTCCAAGGTCCCTTCCAACTCATGAAGTCTAGTCTACTCTAGTCCCAATCCATCTGTTAAGGGTTTAAGATGGGGAGAAACACATGCATGAAGTAGGTTTGAGCAACAAGAGGAAAGACAGACAAGCTGTAAACAATAAATAATTTATTTATTTCCTTCGCCTGAAGTTCCTCTGATTTTGCACGAGTCAAAAAGAGGGCTGTGAAAATATTTACAGACCCCTCACATCCTGGACATAAATTGTTTCAACTCCTACCCTCAAAACGACGCTATAGAGCACTGCACACCAGAACAACTAGACACAAGGAGAGTTTCTTCCCGAACGCCATCACTCTGCTAAACAAACAATTCCCTCAACACTGTCAAGCTATTTACTAAATCTGCACTACTATTAATCTTCTCATCGTTCCCATCACCAATCTCTTTCCACTTATGACTGCATGTCTGTAACTTTGTTGCTTGTATCCTTACGATTTATATTGATATTGTTTCCTGATTGCTTATTTGTACCCTGTGACTATCATTGTGTTGTACCTTAGAATTCTTGATGAATGTATCTTTTCTTTTATGTACACCGAGAGCATATGCTCCAAGACAAATTCCTTAAAGCGTTCGCCCGGCGCTGACACCCTCTTGTACCCAACCGAGTACAGTCCTCAAAGTAATGTCCCGGTATGATGCCGAGCCACCTCCTTAGATGTGACTGGGCCAGAGTCCAAAGAGTCAATTAGCAGGATGGGCGTCCCGGGTGGGGTCTTGATCGCCCTGGTAGTGGGCATCTGCTTGCAGCGTCCGCATGCCCCACTTCTTTTCCGGTCGATGCTGCAGCTTGTAGAATAAGCGGCTAAGAAGATAGTCCATCGGGTCAATCGTGGCGAAAGTGCCACAGGCGTTGGTGATCGCCAGCCAGTATCCTAACAGCGGTCTGTGGTCAGTAACAATTTCAAAGTCTCTACCAAAACATATTAGTGAAACTTTTTACCCTGACACAATTGCTAGCGCTTCCTTATCTAACTGGCTATAGTTCCTCTCTGTGGAGGACATCGTTCTGGAGTAGAAGGCTATAGGGGCTTCTGTGCCGTTTGAAGTCTGTGGCTGAGCACAGCCCCCACCCGTAAGGGAGGCATCAAACCAGTAATAATGGCAATGAGCTATGATACTGGATCAGCAGGCTATCGCTCGAGTAGGTTTTTACTGCTTGAAAGCCCTAGCTTCCGACTTTCCCCAAGACCAAACAGTATTCTTTCCCAGAAGCTTATGCAGCGGTTCAACAGCAGTGCTTTGTTTTTAAAAAACCCGTAAAAATTCACTAGCCCAGGAATGCCTGTAGCTCTGTTTTGTTTTGGGCGCTGGAGCCTTTCTGATTGCCTTGACCTTGCTCTCAGTGGGGTGAATTCCTTTCTTGTCTATTCGGTGGCCCAAGAACTCGACGGATTCTACCCCTATCTGGCATTTGTTCACTTTAACCTTTAGTCCGGCTGACGGAAAATGCCCAGAACTTTTCTCAAGCGCTCCCCAATTCCTCTAAATTTTCGCTGATATCAATACATCATCAGTAGGGACTACCCTGGGAGCCCTTGCAGAAGTCGTTCCATTAAATTTTGGAACAGCCCGGTGCCACACTCACCCCAAATTGTAATCGGGTACACTTGAAAGCACCCCTGTGAGTTACAATCGTTTGGGCTTGGCTGTGTTGGCGTCTCACGGGCAGTTGTTGGTAGGCTTGAGCCAAGTCTAACTTTGCAAAGACTTGCCCTTGCCCTAAACAGTGCAGCAAATGTTGCACCACGGGAACCGGGTAAGCGCTTTTCTGTAAGGCTTTGTTTAACGTCGCCTTGTAGTCAGCGCAGATTCTAATTGACCCATCTGGTTTTACTGGGGTGACGATTGGCGTCTCCCACTTTGCGTGATCGACTGGCACCAGAATCCCCTGATTTATGAGCTTATCTAGCTCCTTGTCAATCTTAGGTTTAAGGGCAAAGGACTCTCCTTGCCTTTAACCTAATGGGGCTACCTGGGGTCTAAGTTGAAGGAAATAGGGGTCCCCTTGTACTTGCCCAGGCAGTCCTTGAAGACATCTTGAACTCGTTCATGAGTATGTCTTTTAGGTTACAGTCACTTCTGTAGATGCCAGTCACTCCCATGCCCAATGCACGGAACCAGTCTAGTCCCAACAAACTAGGCAGGGTCCCTTGACGATCGTGATGGGCAGGGTCTTCTTGTGTGGTCCGTACTCGACTCGGACAGAGGTGGTCCCTCGAACAGGGATGCGATTCCCTTGGTGATCGTGGACTCGTAGCCGTTGTGTTTGCAGGTGGCGCTTGCGACTGATGGCAGCGCTTTCAAAGTGTCCCAGGACATGATGGTGATCGCTGACCCGGTGTCCACTTCTAGTCGGCACGGCACTCCTTCTATTTTGGGCTTGGTGAAGATTTTCTTCTCCACCGGGTTGTCGTGACCTATGATCACGTCGTTTGATTGAGTTCGCGCCTTTTTGTTTGAGCCAATCACGGGTCGCCTTGCCGATCCAGCGCTCTGATTGGCGATTTGAATTTTCGGCGGGAAGGTTGGGGAGCTCGACAGACTTGAGCTAGGTGCCTTCTTCTCGCACCGCCGACATGTAGCGTCCTTGAACTTGCAGTGTTGGCGCTGGTGTTGACCTCCGCAACTTCCGCATTCGTCCGGTCTTCTTTGCCCGTTTCTCGGTTCGACAAACCCTTCCTCATCCTCACCGTCGGATTCGGTCTGGATCTCTTCTTGGTGCACGGGGTTGATTTTGTGCTCGCCTTGGTGTGAGTGGCTTTTGCAGGGTCTCCGCCGCTTGGGTGGACATTTCATGCGCCTGGCTTCGCCCAGGGCGCTTTGCCAGTTAGATTGCTTTTGATAGCAGCCGCCCGCAAACGCATGTCTCTGACCCCACGGATGAGTTGCTCCAGCAGCGCGCCCAGGTCTCGCACCACAGTCTTGGAGGCTTTCCAGGGCGCCATGTAGTCGCCGATGGATTCGCCTTCAGCTGTCGGCGCCTCCAAATTCAAAACGCCGACGATTTGGACGGCTGCGAAAATGGTTTTTAGCAGGGTTTGCAGAGTTTGCCACGATACCGATTGTACCGGCGCTATTCTGCCAGGGCTTCCGATGTCGATGACCTCGGACCGCAGTGGCTCAAGAAGTATGCCCTTTGTTGTCTGAACTCCTTGCAGTTCGCTTGTTTAGAAGCTCAAACGGGTCATGTACGCTCCCATTTCTCTCTGGCTGGGTCAAACGCGCGGCGGAGTGTAACTGGCCATCTCCGCTTTCTGCCCTGGTTTGCTGTCTGGGTTCTTCCGTGCTTCAGCTCGGTTCTGGTGCTCTTAGCTCGAAATCCCACCTTTGTCGCCAGTGTTATGTTCGGGAAGTAACGAGGCTGGAGACCAGGGTAGTGACAACAGCTCTTTAATATAGGGTGAACCCAGCAAGCTGGCTGGGGAAAAACCTCTCCTTTTATACTGTTTAACCGGCGGCTTCAACCAATCAGCAACGTGCTTGTTTCCCGCCAAAACATTTAAAGATACATAACACTATTTACTAAATCTGCACTACTATTAATCTTCTCATCGTTCCCATCACCAATCTCTTTCCACTTATGACTGCATGTCTGTAACTTTGTTGCTTGTATCCTTACGATTTACGATTACGATCCTGAAAACCATCACGAATCCGCTCTTAGACCCCTTGCAATTTGCATACCGAGCAAATAGATCAACAGATGATGCTGTTAATATGGCTCTGCACTACATCCTACAACATCTTGAGTCTCCAAAGACCTATGCAAGGATCCTTTTTGTAGACTTTAGTTCAGCATTCAATACCATCATTCCAGACATTCTTCTAACTAAGCTAAACCAGCTACAGGTACCGGAACAGACTTGTAAGTGGATCACAAGCTTCCTAACAAACAGGAAGCAGCAGGTGAAGCTAAGCAAGATCACATCAAATACCTGTACAATTAGCACAGGGGCCCCCCAAGGCTGTGTGCTCTCCCCACTTCTCTTCTCTCTGTATACCAATGACTGCATCTCCAATGATCCATTTGTTAAGCTACTGAAGTTCGCAGATGACACAACAGTGATTGGTCTCATTCGAGACAATGACGAATCCGCATATAGACGAGAGGTCGAACGACTAGCCTTGTGGTGCAACCAAAACAATCTGGAACTGAACACACTCAAAACCGTAGAAATGGTGGTAGACTTTAGGAAAAACCCTTCCATACTTCCACCTCTCACAATACTTGACAACACAGTATCAACAGTAGAAACCTTCAAATTTCTGGGTTCTATCATATCGCAAGATCTCAAATGGACAGCTAACATCAAAACATCATTAAAAGGACAACAAAGAATGTTCTTTCTGCGCCAACTCAGTAAGCTCAAACTGCCCAAGGAGCTGCTGATCCAATTCTACAGAGGAATTATTGAGTCTGTCATTTGCACCTCTATAACTGTCTGGTTCGGTTCTGCAACCCAACAAGAAAACACAGACTTCAGAGGATAATTAGAACTGCAGAAAAATAATTGCTACCAACCTGCCTTCCATTGAGGACCTGTATACTGCACGAATCAAGAAGAGGGCCGTGAAAATATTTGCAGATCCCTCGCATCCTGGACATAAACTGTTTCAACTCCTACCCTCAAAACGACGCTATAGAGCACTGCACACCAGAACAACTAGACACAAGAACAGTTTTTTCCCGAAGGCCATCACTCTGCTAAACAAATAATTCCCTCAACACTGTCAGACTATTTACTGAATCTGCACTACTATTAATCGTTTCATAGTTCCCATCACCAATCTCTTTCCACTTATGACTGTATGACTATAACTTGTTGCTGGCAATCCTTATGATTTATATTGATATATTGATCATCAATTGTGTTGTAAATGTTGTACCTTGATGAACGTATCTTTTCTTTTATGTACACTGAGAGCATATGCACCAAGACAAATTCCTTGTGTGTCCAATCACACTTGGCCAATAAAATTCTATTCTATTCTATTCTATTTATATTGATATTGATTGTTTCCTGATTGCTTATTTGTACCCTGTGACTATCATTGTGTTGTACCTTAGAATTCTTGATGAATGTATCTTTTCTTTTATGTACACCGAGAGCATATGCTCCAAGACAAATTCCTTGTGTGTCCAATCACACTTGGCCAATAAAAAATTCTATTCTATTCTATTTACTGCTAACATTTTGTTTTACACTGACATGGCAGCAGGGATGAAAATACAGCAGAAGATATGTAATAACAGAAGATGCCACCAGATGGGGCGGCATACAAAGAAATGTAATGGAATAGCCCTAGATTCTCAAGGTTATATATTTATTTGAAGTAGAATGGTTCGATAAAAGCACAGATGTAAAACCATTCTGTTTTTGTGTATTCAAAGTGTATTCAAAGTGGCTACAGGCTGTTTTTGACTTTTACAAGCACAATTGGGACATGAACTTCTGTTGCTAAGCAGTGCGGACATTTAAGTGAGTTGTGCTCAATTTTACAAACTTTTTTTTTTTACCAACATGTTTTCATAGTTTTTCATTTTCTAAGACATTTCTGAAGATAAAGATAAGAAAACAGCAACTTCCTCATTTTTTTCCCCCATTTAATCAAAAGGATTTTAAAAATCAAAATCAGAGGAAACTAGGAGGTGGGCAGGCACTTAGGGAAGCATCCAGAAATGCAAACGTTTGCATCAAAGTGACTTACTCCTACACATTGGCATCAAAGCAGCACCTAAAACTGGAATGGAATTATTTACTTGGGACATCCAATTTTGTAACGATAGATGTTATTAGAGTAAAACGAGAGAAGTTCTTCCCCCAGATCAGAAGTTTGAAATATTAAGTAACAAGAAACTTGGGTTTAAATTCACCCTTGATAAAAAGAGTGTTGGAATTACTTATCCAAAACATAATCCAGAGCTGTGGCTTGGGGAATAAAATCCAGGAAGGCGCTCACATCCAAACCCCTGTAATTTTTCTAAAATGGATTTGAATGTATGTGTCTGAGTCTGATCTGGCTAAAATCTTAATCATAATTAAGCTTGTTGATTCTGCTTGTATTTTTTTTTCCTTCTTCTTCTTCTTGTTCCTAAAATCCGAAGAAAAGACTCTCCTCTTTCTTGATCGTGCAGAAAAAGGCAGGAATGGCCATCCATCTCTACAGCGGCTGTCCTCTTATCTTGATCATTCAAACATGGTAGCAGATAATCCATTCTGCTTAAAATCTTCAACCACTTGTTTGGAATGCTGGATTTTAGCTGCCAGGGCCTGAAAGATATCCTGCTGATCCACAGCAGTGGCCACCTTATAAATCAATTCTTCCATGGACTCCAAACCTTTCAGACCAAGATTAACTCCACAGCCTGCCAAAGAGTGAGTTTGGGGAAAAAAGAAAGTAAAAAGAGAGATTTTATTTTTGTTATTTTCAGAATGGACCAATGCTTCTTTCATGTTCCAGGATAAGTCAATAATTATTTTCTTTAGCTGGCAAGCATTATTTTGGGTATAGACAACCAAAGATTGGAATTAATGCTGTGATCAATATGAGCTGTATTTACAGAGACTGGTAGGGGCAAGGCTGTGTAAAAAATAATGGGGGGGTCTCAAACCCCCACTCAAAAGAGGTTTTTTGGAAGTATGGGTAGTCCTCATTTGCTGACTGCAAATGAGACCAGGAAACACAAAAACTCAAGGAAAGGAAAATATTACACAACAATATATTAAAGAAAGCAAAAGAGAAAAAAACCCACTTCTGTGTAATTATAACTGTAGTGATTAGTCACAAAAGAAAATGGAATGGAATGGAATGGAATAGAAGAGAAGAGAAGTGACATGACATGACAGCAGTATTTAAGGGTCTGCTACAAAGAAGAGGGGGCCAACTTAGTTTCCAAAACACCTGAGGGATGCACCATGTGGTTGGCATGACTAAATGCCAAAGGTGCACGGAACGCTGTTACCTTCCCACCAGTGGTGGGTTGCTACCGGTTCGCCTACCGGTAGCAGCAGGAGGCTCCGCGCATCTGCCCTGGACACCTCTGAGCATGCGCAGAAGGGTCTCGCGCACACACGTGTGCACCCACAAGCGAACAGGTAGCAAACAAAATTGAAACCCACTATTGCTTCCCACCAAAGGTGGTCCCTATTTTCTTCTACTTGCATTTTCTATGTGCTTTTGAACTGCTAGGTTGGCAATTTTTTTTAGCAATAAATCAGTTTAATTGTACATTTATGCATGGACCTGATCTTTTGTACCTAATATATACAGCTTTAACGTTTTACTTGTACACTACCTAGAGTTGCTCTGTAAGGAAGAGAGGTGGTTTTTAAATTTGATATATAAAATACATATATAATCCTTTGGTTGTTAGACAGAAAATCTGACCTGTGTCAAAATTCAGCATTCTGGCTGCTTCACCTTCAACAGTGACCACGATATTGTCCTCCGCAAGGAAAGCGGTTGTCACCCGTCGATGGGACAGCATAATTTCAAAGAGTCGGTGACTGCATCGGATACAACGGAGCATCGGTTCCCCAATTCGTGGTTCAATGTCCATCTTATAAGCATTGAAAGACTGCTGGAAGATACTTCTCATTATCTGTTAGCAAGAGAAAACCAGGCCCCGAAGCATAAATGCCCTGATGGCAACCAAATTTTCTGAAATTATTTCTCCTAGATCAGTGGTGGGATTTTTTGCTACCAGTTCTGTGGGCGTGGCTTGGTGGGTGTGGCATGGCTTGTGGGCGTGGCTTGGTAGGCATGGCATGGGAAGGATGCTGTAAAATCTCCATTCCCTCCCAATCAACAGGGATTCGGGAGCGGAGAATAGGTGGGGGCCAGTCAGAGGTGGTATTTACCGGTTCTCTGAACTACTCAAAATTTCCACTACCGGTTCTCCAGAAGTGGTCAGAACCTGCTGAATAGCACCTCTGGTCCAGTTCTGTGGGTGTGGCTTGGTCAGCATATCAGGGCTTGGTGGACGTGGCTAGGTGGGCATGGCAGGGGAAGGATACTGTAAAATCTCCATTCCCTCCCCACTCCAGGGGAAAGTTACTGCAAAATCCCCATTTCCTCCTGATCAGCTGGGACTCGGGAGGCAGAGAATATCTGGGGGCAGGGCCAGTCAGAGGTGGTATTTACCGGTTTCCCAAACTACTCAAAATTTCTGCTACCGGTTCTCCAGAACTGGTCAGAACCTGCTGAAAAACACCTCTGGTCCAGTTCTGTGGGCGTGGCTTGGTGGGTGTGGCAAGGCTTGGTGGGTGTGGCTTGGTGGGCATGGCAGGGAAAGGATACTGTAAAATCTCCATTCCCTCCCCACTTAAGGGAAAGATTACTGCAAGATCCCCATTTGCTCGCGATCAGCTGGGACTTGGGAGGCAGAGAATAGGTGGGGGTGGGGCCAGTTAGAGGTGGTATTTATCGGTTCTCTACTGAAAATTTCCGCTATTGGTTCTCCAGAACTGGTCAGAACCTGCTGAATACCACCTCTGCCCTAGGTGCAGAAAACAACGCATTTACATTGGGCGTGCCCAAAGGGTTGATCATTAACTGAGGTTGAATTCTTCACAGAAGACAGTGTTTTGCTCACCATCACAAGACACGTTAAAGACATCAGGATTTGACAGTTGTCAAAATACAAATGCAGCAAGCATGCCCAACCATGGTTTATTGAATAAATCAAAATGGATTGATGCAATCTATAACCTATTTTATGTGTGTGTTGTGTTGTGTTGTGTATGCCTTCAAATCTATACCTTAACTTCCTGGATAGTTTACTGAAGTTTTCTTGATAAGATAAAGTTAAAACTTCTAGCCGAGGGAAGTTAGACTTCTCTCCCTTGGGTTAGGTCTTGGAGGCATCTTTGGATAGCAATAACAATAGCACTTAGGCTTATATATCATTCCATTGTGCTTTACAACCCTCTCTAAGCAATTAACAGAGTCAGCATATTGCCACCAACAATCTGGGTCCTCATTTTACTAAACCTCAGAAGGATGGAAGGCTGAGTCAATCCTGAACCAGTGAGAATCGAACTGCTGGAGTGAGCAATGAGCCAGTGCTGCAGTACTGCATTCTAACCACTGTGCCACCACATTCTAGGATAAAGTAATAGACTGTATTCCCAACTGCTGAGAATATAGATACTTATCTTGGAGGACAGGATCCTGAGTCCTAAAAATACAAGTTTTCTGACGTGCAAGCAGGGGGACCCTGTACCTACTTAACAATGGAGATGTTTCATATACAGATGGTCTTCAACTTATGGCCACAATAGAGCCCAGAATTTATGTTACTAAGCGAGACATTTGTTAAGTGAGCTTTGCTGAATTTTACGACCTTTCTTGCCACAGTTCAGTGGTGGTATGCAGACGGTTATATCCGGTTCGGACGACTGCCCGGATGTAATCACATCCCATTTATCCATGTTTTGATGCTCTGTGCATGTGCGGAAGGCCCTGCATTAAAGCGCGTGCTCACATTTGCAAACCAGTAACGAAGGTAAGTGAATAGCACCCCTGCCACCGTTGTTAAGTGAATCACTGCAGTTATTGTGTTAGTTGTAACATGGAGTCACAACATTAATGTGACTTTGTTTGTCAGAGGTCACAAAAATTGGTCAGATGACTCCAGGACGCTGCAACCATCATAAATATGAGTCAGTTGCCAAACATCTAAGCATGTGGATGCTGCAATGGTCATGAGTGTAGAAAATAGTCATCAGTTAATGTTTTCAGAGTCATTGCAACTACAGACCATTGCTAAATCCAGGACTACCTACAGATTCAAATTTTATTTTATTTATTTATTTTGTCGAGTATATATTAAATAATATATATAAGTATAAGCATGAATTGAATACATAAAGTGAATGCAATTAAAGGGAACATTAGGACAGGGACGGTAGGCACACTGGTGCTCTTATGCACGCCCCTTATAGACCTCTTAGGAATGGAGTGAGGTCAACAGTAGACAGTCTTAGGTTAAAGTTTTGGGGATTTTGGGATGAGATCACAGAGTCTGGTAGTGTTGTGTCTCGCTCGCTTTCCCCGCAGCCGGGCCCCTCTTATCTCCTTCCGAACGCTGAGGAATGTCCTGGTATGCCTCCAGGCCCCAGCCCTGGCACCATGCCCAGACAGGCCGAGCAAGAAGAAGGGCCTGACGTGCCTCCAGCCCCCAGCCCTGGCTCCATGCCCAGGCAAACGGAGCAACTAGACCTCTCCCCCTCCCCCACAGCATGTGAGCCTGAGGAAGGTCAATTACCAACAGCTGGAGCCTGGAGAGATCCTCGCTTCAGGAGAATTGATAGGCGGCGTCAGCAAAAGGAAGGGAGGGGAAGGCCTGGATAAGTGCTGAGTCATGGAGCCACACCCCATGGCCTATATAAAGGATCTGCTTTCTGGCATTCTCTGAGTCAGGCAAAGTCTACCTTGGATTGCTGAAGTCACTTCCTGGTCTCCTGCCTGCCTTGAGAACTTTGCTAGGACTTTGGCAGAGCTGCAGAGGCACGCCTGATACGGACTTCCCCGACCCGGCCGTCAGCGGAGGAGTGGGACACGACAGGTAGTGCATTCCAGGCATTAATAATCTTCGGCTGAAAAAATGCTTTTAAAAGTTAAAAAAAAAGCCTCTGATGATCACGTGGCTCAGCTGGGATCATCAGAGCCTTTTAGAAGCATTTTTTCTACAACCTCTTTGGCCGAAGAGGTTGTAAAAAATGCTTTTAAAAGGCTCTGGCGATCCCAGCTGAATTGCCTGATTGCCAGAGCCTTTTAAAAGCATTTTTTCTACAACCTCGGTAGAAAAAATGTTTTTAAAAGTAAAAAAAAAAACAAGTTGGCCACGCCCACCCAATCACACCACCACCACCAAGCCACGCTCACAGAACCGGTAGTAACAAATTTTACGTTTCACCCCTGACCGGATGAAGTAAAAAAAAAAAACAACTCTCTTTTCTTTTTTTTAATCTCTTTGGTGCTGAGAGCAAAAGAGTTGCGCTAGATACTCACCGTGGCATTGAGGGTATGGTGCAGGAACTTTATAATTTTGGAGTCAGAAGCGGGACAAGCCAAAGCCAAAGAACGATGGCGGAATGTGCCAAAGATTTTGAGATGGAATGCAGTTTTTGGAATTTTCGTTCCGGTGGCTAATTGATCCATGCCATACGCAGAGAGATCGAAGTACAAATTATGAGCCCGGATCTCTGGAGTTGGCACCTGTGGTTTCAAAGAGGGAGGAGAAACAGACATCAATTGCACGTTTGTATACGGTCATAGCCTTCCTTCCTTCCTTTTTGAGTTTAGGACTGTCTCTCCAAACCCCATTATATTTGATTATATAACCCCATTATATTTATATTATATATAAACCCCATTATACCAGACTCTGTGATCTCTTCCCAAAATCCCCAAAGCTTTAACCAAAAACTGTCTACTATTGACCTCATCCCATTCCTAAGAGGTCTGTAAGGGGTGTGCATAAGAGCACCAATGTGCCTACCGTTCCTGTCCTAATGTTCCCCTTGATTGTATCCAATTTCATATAGTTATTACATACTTATGATTATATATTTTATTTATTTTTATTTTTATTTATTTTATTTTGTCACAACAATATATGTAGGAATCATACAAAAGATTATATTGTATATAAACATATATGAGTAAATATAAGGAGGTATAAGCATATATATAGAAAGAAGAAAAGAAAAACAATAGGACAGGAACGGTAGGCACGTTTGTGCACTTATGCACGCCCCTTATGGTCCTCTTAGGAATGGGGTGAGGTCAATAGTAGAAAGAAATAGTAGAAATATATGCTTATATATCGTATAGTTATTTCATGCTTATGCTTATATATAATGTTGTGACAAATAAAATAAATAAATAAATAAAAATATTCTCCTAACAATCCTATCAAGCGGGATAGTTTGAAAAAGAACAGAATAATTTAGCTCAACAATTTCTCCAAGAAGCTTCAGGAGCGAGTGGAAATTTCAGGCTTAATACTAACCCCGCAATCCAATATCTAATCGATAACTCTCAAAGCAAGAAGGCACTATTTTTTTTTCCAATTTCAGAAGTGTGAAGTTTATTAAATAAATGAAAGACCACACTCTAGCTAACAGCGTCTCACTAGGTGGGGTCTGTCCTGCTGGCTGAATTTTTTTTCAAGAAGAGACTGGACTGCCATCTATCAGAAATTGTGTCAAGTCTCCTGATTGGGCAGGGGGTTGGACTAGATGACCTACAAGGTCCCTTCCAACCAGCGGTGAATTTTTTTACTTTTAAAAGCATTTTTTCAACAACCTCTACGGCGGAAGAAGTTGTAAAAAAAATGCTTTTAAAATGCTCCTATGACGATCTCAGCTGAGTGGCCTGATCATCAGAGGCTTTTCTTTTCTTTTAAAAGCATATTTTTTTGCCTTTAAAAGAAAAAAAAAGCCACTGACAATTAGGCAACTAAACTGGGATCGTCAGAGGAACCTTTTAAAAGTATTTTTTTACAACCTCTTCGGCCAAAGAGGTTGTAGAAAAAATCTTTTAAAAGCCTCTGACGATCCCAGCTGAGCCGCACGATCATCAGAGGCCTTTTTTTTTTACTTTTAAAAGCATTTTTTTTGGCCAAAGAAAATTGCTTTTAAAAGTTTTTTTTTAAAAAAACCCTCTGATGATTGTGTGGCTCAGCTGGGCATGGGGGGGGGGGGGAACAGGGACTTTTGCTACTGGTTCTCTGAACCACCTGCAGCCATTGCTACCGGATTGGGCGATCTGGCCCAAACCGGGAGCATTTCACCCCTGCTTCCAACTCTGTTAATCTGTTAAACTTTTCAAGATATTGATTGATATTTATATTGGAGTTTGGAAGCTTCTGCGTACAAAGGTTTTGGGGTTTTTTTTCCATGGAGACTGATTTGTCCACCTTTTGTATATGAACATAGTTTTAGACTCTGAATCTATTCAAATCAGCTCCATTCTGATGGAGCTATGTGGGTTCAGTTATAATTTTTCTGAAATATGGTTCAGAATAACCCCACAAATCACAATTTGCTATTTCCAAGAGAGCAGGAGCAGAATTATTAGGTTGCAACAATAAGGAAGAAGGTCCAGACTAAACATTAAGAAATTCATAACTGTACCAGCTATCAACCATTGCCACAAACTGCCACTGATGTGGTGAGAAATGATTCAATGAATACTTCACTGCATTGAAAAGCACTGTTGATTATCTATAAGGTACTATCCAAGTCTATAATTCTCATTCTACTTCTAGTTTGAATCAATATTTATCAACCCTACAGCCAGTGATGAAATCCAAAACAGTTTGCTACTGGTTTGCTGGCCGCAATGTGTACTGCGTGCCAAACATGTGCTGCGCACCAAACACAGGCACAGTACATGCCAAATGGAGGCTTAGGAAGGTAAGTAGAAGCAAGGGAGGGATCAGCTGTCGTGCGCGATTTAGTTTCGCTAGAAAGCAGGATTTCCTGCTTTCTAGCAACCAGCGCCAAGACAGCTGATCCCATTTCTGATCTACAACATTACCTTCCAAGCCTCCCTTGCCAAGCACATATGTAATACATGCCAAAAGGAGGCTTGGGAAGATAAGTAGAACAGTGGGGGGGGGATCAGCTGTTCAGCATTGTTTAGCTTTGTTAGAAAGCAGGTGTCGTGTCCCACTCCTCCGCTGATGGCCGGGTCAGGGAAATCTGAATTAGGTGTGCCTCTGCACTCTGCCAAAGTCCTAGCAAAGTTCTCAAGGCAGGCAGGAGACCAGGAAGTGACTTCAGCAATATAAGATAGACTTTGCCTGACTCAGAGAATGCCAGAAAGCAGATCCTTTATATAGGCCATGGGGTGTGGCTCCATGACTCAGCACTTATCCAGGCCTGCCCCTCCCTTCCTTCTGTTGACGCCGCCTATCAATTCTCCTGAAGCGAGGGTCGCTCCAGGCTCCAGCTGTTGGTAATTGACCTTCCTCAGGCTCACATGCTGTGAGGGAGGGGGAGGGGTCTAGTTGCTCCGTTTGCCTGGGCATGGAGCCAGGGCTGGGGGCTGGAAGCACTTCTTCCTCGGCCTGTCTGGGCATGGTGCCAGGGCTGGGGCCTGGAGGCATGCCAGGACATTCCTCAGCGTTCGGAAGGAGATAAGACGGGCCCGGCTGCGGGGAAAGCGAACAAGACACAACAGCAGGATTTCCTGCTTCCTAGCAAAACTAAACCCCGCGCAACAGCTGATCATTGGAAATACCGGTTCAGAGGAACTAGTAGCTTTTTATCACTACCGGTTCTCATGAGCCAGAGCGAACCAATAGCTTTTCACCACTGCTACAGACTCTATTAGGGACCAAATTATCTATTGGGTTAGGGATTTTTTGTCTTCAATGTGAGTTGTATAGTGTTGGGGAGAGGATGCACTGAAAGAGCTCAACCAATCTCATTGTACATATGTTGTGCACTGACAATTAAGATTTGAATTGAATTCAAAGACCATTCCTTGTTTATGATTACCTGTCGTTGGTCAGGTCTCTCAATGACTGCATTAGCTCCATAGGCATTGCAAGATTCCACAGTGTATTCTGGGTTGATTCCAAGGATTGCACTCGATTCCCCACAGGTTCCATTGGCTAAGACAATGATCTTTGGCCAATCAGACACTAAATTCTTTTTTAAAAATTCAACTGAGAACTAAAGAAGAGACGAAAAGACAAAGCTTGACCCACATTTCACATTTTACGATTTATATTGATATTGGTTGTTGCCTAGTATGACTCGATTGCTTATTTGTACCCTATGATTATCATTAAGTGTTGTGCCTTATGATTCTTGACGAATGTATCTTGTCTTTTTATGTACGCTGAGAGCCTATGCACCAAAGACAAATTCCTTGTGTGTCCAATCACACTTGGCCAATAAAGAATTCTATTCTATATTCTATTCTATAATCCCCGAGAATATAGTTTGGGAAAATGGTTCTGTCTTTGCAAAGTGTGAACACAAGCAATAAATCAACCCAATTGAGGGAGGGATCTATCTTTTCAAATCGCCTCCACCAGAAGTGGAAAAATCAGATTTTCCCAACATAGTATAGGGAAAAAAAAGTTATTTTTCTCTCACACAGTTTTCTATACAACAATTACAGGGAAATCTTTTCATTATACTGGTTCTCAGTACTTTAATTATAAGCCAACAAAGCTTTCCTTAGAGTATCTCTGTGTGTTTTAATCTTAGCCAAATGCCCTTTGTTTGGTTTCATTTATGGAGCCATTTATCTGTCTAAATATGTACAATAATAATTAACTGTTCCAGTTTATAGATTGTCTCAATACCAGGTTATTATTACTTAATCATAAAAGTCTCCCAGGACCTGTCAATTTTATGCATGATAAAGAAAGCAAGTTGTCATATCCTGGATGTACTTTTGAATGAATCTAATTTAATGGCTGAAATGGGAATTGTGAATATTATGCTTATTTTGATTTTTTTAAAAAACTGCATGGAATTTGTTTAGGTTTGGGAAGAATAAACATAATACATAATTAAATTAAGCATACATGTTTATTTCTGTACTTTAAACAGGACTTGGCTTAAGGTGGAATGTAAACATTCTAAGATATACTGTAGACTTTTTATACTTTTCAATCAGAACATCCCAAACTCTTCTTCCAAAAAAAAAAAGAAAGACAAATGAACAAGCATTTCTCCCTTCCTCCAAAAGATGATTTACAATGAGAGGGAATAACAGTGAAACTGGGAGAGCAGATCCCAGTAAATACTGTGCAACTTCTTAAAGCAAGGGATCACCAACCTTTTGGACCTCAGGGACCGCTAAATTCATAATTTTAAATCCCACGGACCACTAATACGAATTTTTAAAAAGATAAATAGTATTTAGGGCAATATAAAAATGCAAATAATTTTTCTGCGGACCACCAACATTTTCTCACGGACCACCAGTGGTCCATGGACCATGGTGGTCCATGGTCCTTGGTCCATGGACCATTGGTTGGTGACCACTGTTTTAAAGAACTTCTAAACCAGGAAGGTTGACTGATTTGCTGGGATGAGGCCATCAAATTGAAGAAAGTTAGTCACAAGCTACGCAGTACAATACAATGTTCTCTCTCCCCGCCCACCCCCCAAAATAAGTATGGACAACTGTGGTCCCAGAGTTCTTGTTTTCAGGCTCCTCAACCAACTGCATATGATACATGTTCACCTCCAGCCTCATCATCCCCCTGAAGAGCACCCGGAGACGCCAGTTAGTTCAGAATGCAGCTGCGCGGGTGATAGAGGGAGCCGCTCGGAGCTCCCATATAACACCAATCCTGCGCAAGCTGCACTGGCTGCCTGTGGTCTTCCGGGTGCATTTCAAGGTGTTGGCTACCACCTTTAAAGTGCTCCATGGCTTAGGACCGGGCTACTTACGGGACCGCCTACTGCCACCATTTGCTTCCCACCGACCCGTGCGCTCTCACAGAGAGGGACTCCTTAGGGTGCCGTCAGCCAAACAATGTCGGCTGGCGGCCCCCAGGGGAAGGGCCTTCTCTGTGGGGGCTCCCACCCTATGGAACGAACTTCCCCCTGGACTTCGACAGCTCCCTGATCTTCGGACCTTTCGCCGCGAACTTAAGACACACCTATTCTTCCGCGCAGGACTGGCATAGAATTTTTAGATGTTTTATGGGTTTTAATTTTTAATTAGTTTTTAGGATTTTAAATGTATTTTAAAATTTGGGCCAAATTTTTAGCTATTGTTTTTATCTATATTATCTGTATTTGATTGTTGTTTTTATTTGGCTGTTAACCACCCTGAGTCCTTCAGGAGAAGGGCAGCATACAAATAAAAATATTATTATTATTATTATTATTATTATTATTATTATTATTATTATTATTATTATTATTATTATTATTATTATTATTATTATTATTATTATTATTATGTGCAACCCTCCAGCCTCATCAACCCCCTATGTGCAACCCTCAGCCACTGAGAGGTTGTCCTCCTGCAGTATTTTATTTATTTATTTATTTATATTTATTATAATTTGTCAGACATAAACAAAAAACAGGAATAATATAAAAATACGACGACAGGGACAATAGGCATGTTAGTGCACTTATGCACCCCCCACTCTACGGACCTCTTAAGTATGAAGTGAGGTCCACGGAAGTCGATTTGTGACTAAAACTGTGAAAATTATCTTCTAACAGCAGGAACTGTTGTTGATTGGCCATTTAAATTGATCTAACTTTTACAAATGGGGTGGAGAGAGACATGCCCAAATACACAGAGACGTTTGTTCTTTTTTTTGCCTGGATGGCCTCCTCTCCCTCACTCACCTTGGTGCCCAGCAAGATCCGGAGAGCCAGCTGCCTCGTGCGCTGCTCCAGGATGCTGAGCAGGTGCTCCTGGAAGATGCCCACCTTGGTGAAGAAATGCCCCTTGTCCCAGCAGCCTTCCAGGTTGCCGAAGTCCACTCCCAGCCCCAACAGGAATCGGACGCTGCGGGGGTCGAGGGCGATCTGCTGGGGCCGGCAGAGGAGGGCGGCGCGGGGGCGCGCGTCCATCAGCGTCAGCTTCAGCACCTTGCCCGAGCGGACAGCGACCAGGGCGGCCGTCAGTCCCACCGGGCCGGCGCCCACCACCAGCAGCGAGACTTTCGCTCTCCTCCGGCGCACGGCGTCCACGCTTAGCTTCACCGCCACGAAGAGCGCCAGAGCCAGCAGCGTACTCAGCCCGACCTCCGCGGGCAGGTGCTCAAACTCTGAAGTCTCCAAGCTGTCGCCCTCCATTTCCAGCTGAGCTATGGACTACTTCAACCGACCAAGTTTTAACTCCCGGGAGCGCCTGTCGAACTTACCTTCTCAACTGGTAAGGCAAAACCCGAGGTTGTAGCTTTTTAAGGAGCCACCAACCAGTTAGATCTTCTGGAAAAGGAAAATAGGTAGGGAGACCCAAACTATTCCTGACCTGGCTACTGAACTGACTAACGTTCTGGGCTCACACACCATGCAACAAGTTGTAAATTAACCCTATCAGTTGAGTTCACACCACACAGTAAGTGAGCAACTAACTAACTAAACAAGCTTAAAATCAACCCAGCTGAGCCAAACTGTGCCAAAGCAGCCTTCAGATCTTTAACTAATTCATTTAAGGGTAGTGTGCAAACACAGACCTATAGAGGTAATAAGTCTGGATTAACTCATCAAGTATAATGATTCCAGTTGGTTTCACACAACTTTCTAGATTAGATTAAAATGAGATTTGAAGTTCACGGTACAGCATATTGTGGTACAGCCTTATCTTTGCACTTGATTAAGCCCAGCCATCACCATTAAGACTACTTATGAATGTTCTGGGTGCAATTTAATGCCACGCCACACCAACTCATAGCTGCAGCCTGGTTTTTTTACCAAGATGCTAGGGCAGAATAAAATAGAATGGAATAAAATAGAATGAAAGTAATCGGAGCTTGCTGCAAGATATCCTAAGGATATGGTTAAGGTGAAGGGACTTTAGGGAATAAAGCAAGATTGAAATTGCTATTATATAATTTCAATTGATTTTGTGTGTGTGTGTGTAGAGAGAGAGAATTCAAAGGGTTTTGGGTTTTTGTTTGATCATTTTCCTGTTTTATGGCTACTGGTTTTAATGTGATTTATTTATTTATTTATTTATTTATTTATTTATTTATTTATTTATTTATTTATTTATTTATTTTGTCACACAGTATATAAGCATAAGCATGAGATAACTATACAATATATAAGCATATATATATATAAGAATGAGTATGTAATAACTATATTAATTAGATATAACGAAAGGAAACAATAGGACAGGAACGGTAGGCACGCTTGTGCTCTTATGCATACCCCTTACAGACATCTTAGGAATGGGATGAGGTCAATAGTAGATAGTTTTTGGTTAAACCTTTGGGGATTTTGGGAAGAGACCACAGAGTCTGGTAGTGTATTCCAAGCATTAACAACTCTGTTACTGAAGTCATATTTTCTGCAGTCAAGAGTGGAGCGGTTAACATTAAGCTTAAATCTATTGTGTGCTCGTGTATTGTTGCAATGGAAGCTGAAGTAGTCTTCAACAGGAAGGACATTGTAATAGATGATTCTATGAGTTAAACTCAGGTCATGTCGAAAGCGGCATAGTTCTAAATTTTCTAAACCCAGGATTTCAAGTCTGGTGGCATAAGGTATTTTGTTGTATTCAGAGGAGTGGAGAACTCTTCTTAATATTTAAGATGGACAACCATATAAATTTCTTAAACAAACAAACAAACAAATAAACTTACAACCAATATTTAGTGCTGATAAAGATAACTTTATTAAATTTTATGGAATTTATAGAAAAAGATTTATCTGCGCTAGCAGTAAAGCATGTTGAAAGATTACATTTCAGAGGCGAGAGTTGTCCACTACTAAATACTACTAGATAATCTACTATTATCTATTGATTGACAACTTAAGATGCGATTCAGTATTACAAGATTTGTTTTTGGTCCTTCTCCTACAATAATTTTAAATATTCATTTCTGTAGAGGAAGATAGAAATCTTCATCTCAGAAATCTCAAACATTAGAAATATTTCCCTGGTTCAACTATAACAAGAAGATAAAGACCTTGAACATGGACTTTAAAAGTAAAATATTCTACAAAAGTTATATTGTTCCCTAAAGAACAATGAAGGATTTCAATCTTCATTAGATCGATGGGATGGTGACTGGATCAAGCCAAAGTGTTTAACCAAGATATGAATTCATTTCCCAAGACATAGGATGGTCAGTCAAGATTCAGTCCAAGAACCAGATTGTAAAATTTGAGGTGAGGTGGACAAGAGAGATCAAGTAACTAAAGAAAATTAGAATGATTCAGAAGCAAAATAATGTAATGAGAAGACTAGTATCTGGAAGCAAAATGTTTCTCATTGGTTTAACTAGACAAAGCTGAACGTATCTCACGCTAACTAGACAAGGGATCTTAGGAACATGTCTCCTGCAATTCAAGGCCCATCAAATCCACATTCAAACAGCAAGCTAATGTCAGGGAAAACCCCAGAAACTGCAACTCAACTGCCTATCTGTGATCATTCCATTATTTCCCCCCTCCAACCATGAGCGGCTAAGAACTTCACTCCTAGAATTTTGCAATAGATATTTTCCTCAAGTCTCGCAAGCTGTCATTTCAGCACACCTTCCAACAGCTGTGGTTGGAAAGAGGATCTAAGGGATCAGGAATTCGCAAATGTAACGTTTAAGGGTACGGCAGACCTCATCCGCCCATTTTCCTTGACCTGGCTGAGAAAACAAGACACAATTCTCTCTCTTCCCCCCGTTGGGTTGTGAACGATCCCAGTTGAAATAATTTAGGACCATTCCGTTGACGTCCACAAATTTGCCTTCGTTGACCATGTCAGTGACACCAAGCCAAAAGTCTGCCACCCCTGGCAAGCTCTTCTTGCTGTACTCTCTCAGGGCTGCAGTTTCATCTCCATCTCTAGGAATAGCTAGGGTCCCACCTTTGGCGATGCAGTCTTCGTTGGCTTCATGGAAACGTTTTGCACCTTCAGAGACCAGGTAGCATTTCTTGTGGATCTTTGTTCCACGGAGGCAGACTGTGAATGGAATGGAAAGCACACAGGGAATAGCGGGAGTCCTCAACTTACAACCAAGATCGGTACCAAAATTTCCCATTGCTAAGCAAAGCGGCTATTAAGTGAGTCATGTTCAATTTTACAGATCTGTGGCCTTTTCTGGATAGAAGGCAGTGGTGAAATCTGAACTGATTTGCTACCGGTTCATTGGCCGCGCAGGCGTGCTGCACGCCAAACACGTTCTGTGTGCACATGAGCAGTGTGCATGAAACATGCTAGAAGGAGGCTTGGGAAGGTAAGTAGAACAGCAAGGGGAGGATCAGCTGTGCCACACAATTTAGCTTCACTAGAAAGCAGGATTTCCTGATTTCTAGCAAAGCTAAATTCCACACCACAGCTGATCATTGGAAATACTGGTTCGGAGGAAATACCGGTTCGGAGCTAATTACTGGTTCGCTCAAACTGGTAGCTTTTTAAACTGCCGGTTCAACTGAACCGGTAATTAACTATTGGTTTGCCTGAACCTGTAGCTTTTTTTAACTACTGGTTTGATGGAACCCGTAGCTTTTTTTTTACTACCAGTTTGCCCAAACCGGTAGTTTTTATCACTACCGGTTCCCCCGAACCAGTAGCATTTCAGACTTAATAGAAAGCATATTTTTGCCCATTTTAAAGCTGCCTGGGATAGTAACATCACTGTCATCCAAAAGTGTTTCCTTCTAAATCTCCTTTCTTTTTGCTTCATCAGACGTCTGGTGTTAAAATTGTACAATAAAAAAATATTTTCCACTATCCTAACTATACTTTTTATACAGGTTTTTTTGAAGTCATTTCCCTCCCCCAAGTTAAAAACACTCACTCATTCCAATCTGATCTCTAATCCCTTGAACCTTTTAATTACGCTTTCATCACCATGATAAAAGGTGGTTATCTCAGAATCATCACAGCAAAAAGAGAAAAACCAATTAAACCATTGTAGGAACCAATCAAACCATTCAGAAAAATCAATTAAAGCATTCATGGAAAAATACTGTCTAGTCTCTCTTTTTTAAAAAAAAAAAATCAGTGATTGCAGAACCCATAACTCTACAGATAAAATGCTCCATTATTTTCAGGAATTTTTTTTCCTGATTATTTCACTAGTTAACTGGCTCCATTCACAAATGGAATTTAAGCACAGTTAAAAGACTTAATAGCTTCATTCACAATATATTTACTTTGGAATGTCAATTTCAATTAGGATGTTTTTGGCTTAGTGTACTAGGTAAACCCAAACTGTTGGGTTACTTTATGCTTCAATGGACAGTATGAACCTAGAAAATAAACTAGTTCAATATTCACTTTAAGTGTATTATGTGAACAGACTGATACTTATCCTCTGTTTGCCAGGATTGAGGAAGGGTGAGGAAGGAAGGAAAATGCATGAAGGCATAATTAGTGACCACATTCGGACGCTATATATTTCCCCAGTTTATCTCCCCTTTTTCCCCCAAGCAAGTGAGCATATTTCCAAAGACAGTCCAGGCTCTCTCTTGCTTTTTAAAAAGAGTGCAGATAGACATTATGGACTCGGAGATATTCTTAAGAAGTTAAATATGATACTGGAGAGATCAGAGGTCCTTTTGACCACCAAAGAGGGATGTTTTGGAGCAGATGAGCATCGACATCAAGCCTGCTTTGCCTGCAAAACATACATTGAATCCCAATCCTTCCAGCTTTTTTTTTTATTATTTGAATTTATATCCCGCCCTTCTCCAAAGACTGAGGGCGGCTTACACTGTGTTAAGCAATAGTCTTCATCCATTCTGTATATTATGGACAAAGTCAACTTTTATTGCCCCCAACAATCTGGGTCCTCATTTTACCTATCTTATAAAGGATGGAAGGCTGAGTCAACCTTGGGCCTGGTGGGACTTGAACTTGCAGTAGTTGCAAGCAGCTGTGTTAATAGGGCCTCTGGTGGCTCAACGGACAAAGTCTGTCTGTTATTAACACAGCTGCTTGCAATTACTGCAAGTTCAAGTCCCACCAGGCCCAAGGTTGACTCAGCCTTCCATCCTTTATAAGGTAGGTAAAATGAGGGCCCAGATTGTTGGGGGCAATTAAGTTGACTTTGTATATAATATACAAATGGATGAAGACTATTGCTTAACACAGTGTAAGCTGCCCTGAGTCTTCGGAGAAGGGCGGGATATAAATTCAAATAAAAAAAAAATAACAGGCAGACTTAGTCTGCTGAGCCACCAGAGGCCTTCTGTAAATCTTTTTTTAAAAAAAATTCTGTAAATCTACAGAGCCATGTTATTCCTCTATTAGAAGCGGGGGTGGGCCACTGGGGGTTTACAGGTGTTCGGGAGAACCTCTCTAGCTAAGATTCTGTGCAGTTTGGAGAACCCCCCAAATCCCACTCCAGCCTGGCCCCATCACCCCACCCCGCCCCTCCCAGGAGTCCCTACACGGCCCATTTTGGATGCAGGTAAGTGCAGGGAATGCATGGAGGCTTGTGGAGGGCAAAAAAACGGGCCTACCAGAAGCTTGGGAAAAACTCCACAGGGCCTCCAGAGCCTGGGGAGGCTATTTTCACCCTCTGGTGAAGCCAGAGGAGCCCAGGGAAGAAAAAAATGCCGCCTGCCTCCCACGGTGGTGCAGGAGGCCAACTAGGCCACACCCACCATGGCCATGCCCACCCAGCACCCGAGCAGAGAACCCCTTGCTAAAATTTTTGAAGCCCACCCCTGAGTAGAAGATTTGGTCTTGAAGGCAGTACAGATGGGGGTGGAGGAGATGAAAGTAACTTTGGAGTGTTATTTGTACTATTTCAGCTTGAAAAAACAAACAAACAGCCCCTTCTGGTACACATCACTGGCTTCACAGTATACCACAAAAGAAAGGAAGCGTCTATATTGACATCAGAGAGGGAAGAACAAGCAGGAAATTGGAGTCTCCTGGCTGCGCATGAAAGGCAAGGTCTGTAGCCTCCATTGATTTAGTCTTGCAATCTGCCAAAGCAAAGTCAGCAAACAACCCCCGGACCAGGGATTCTTCAAGAGTATTTTAAATAACCTTTCAGCAACCTACACTATGAATAGCTTTTAGTGCAACAGGAAATGAAATCATATTTGCCATAGTCTCCTCCCCTTCCCCACATTAAAACTCTACCAGTAGTTAAGCTCAGATAGCAACTGAAAAATAGATCATGGAGAAAGATGCTTCTCGCAGCCTTTTCGGGAGGTAAAAGAAAACCACACCAGAACTTACCAGTTTGCAAGGCTTGCATTTCTTTCAGCGCATTTACCTCTTTCCAAAGCTTGTCAATTTGACTCTTAAGGTCGCCATTTTTCTCTTAAATAGGTAGAAATATACAGATTAGTACATTTATTAACACTGAAATATTAATATTGTTTGAATCCGTGTGTGTGTGTGTGTATATATATATAGTTGCAGACTGATACAGCATGATGCCTGCATACTCTTATATAGCTTTTTGGAATCAGACCATTGTACAATAATAGTGAGTTACAATTCTATAGATAATTATCTAACAGAAACATTATTCAAATGTGGTTTTGTATAAGTGTATGGAATATGTGTGTGTTTGTATGTGTATACAAGATAGATAGATAGATAGATAGATAGATAGATAGATAGATAGATAGATAGATAGATAGAGACAGTAAGAGATAGCTAGCTAGCTAGCTAGCTAGCTAGCTAGCTAGCTAGCTAGCTAGATGATAGATAGATAGATATAGACAGTAAGAGATCGATAGATCGATAGATAATAGATAGATAGAGAGATAGAGAGATAGAGAGATAGAGACAGTAAGAGATAGATAGATAGATAGATAGAGACAGTAAGAGATAGATAGATAGATAGATAGATAGATAGATAGATAGATAGATAGATAGATAGATAGCTAGACGATAGATAGATATAGACAGTAAGAGATAGATAGATAGATAGATAGATGATAGATAGATAGATAGATAGATAGATAGATCGATCGATAGATAGATAGATAGATAGATAGATAGATAGATAGATAGATAGATAGATATAGAAAGTAAAGATGGATAGATAGATAGATAGATAGATAGATAGATAGATAGATAGATAGATAGGTAGGTAGGTAGGTAGATAGACAGACAGACAGACAGACAGATAGATTGAGAGAGAGAGATAGAGAGAGATAAACATTTATATGACTATTATACTTTTAAAAACCTACTGCACTTTGTACAAAATGAGTCCCATGGTTCCTTCTATTTATTCATACAATATCTACATCTATAGGCCATCCACTCATAGGAAGAAAGCATAACCTGTACTCATTGAATAAATGCGCCATGTACCTCTCTCTTTCCAGAGATGTAATATCAGTCTTTTAGCTATAATAGGGACCCAGAAAATCCATTAACATTGGTCCGGTTCTCCAACTTCCTGTCCCAGGTGTGTATTTCAAAACAATATTATCCTCTGACATTTTCACCTTTCTGTGGCTCCATCACTTACCTTTGACTCTCCGCTTGGTGTGCTTATTTGTCTTGGAGGGGGAAGCTTGGCCAGTCACTAGATCCAGCAAAACTATGCCCATGAAAAGGAAAATCAGACACCCTCCAGGCTTCATGTCTCTTCAGACGGTGAGCAAGAACACCCAGTTAGCAATTCGGAGAGTTCACATCCCAGTAGAACTGCCCGTGGCTACCTTTATAAAAGGTGCAGTGAGGAATTGGCTCTGCTTCTTGTTTACGAAATGAATGAAATGTCTCATCGGGCTTCATCATGAAGTGCCTTGTTGTTCTTAGAATAACGGATGCCTCCCTTCTGACTCCCATTTCCTGTCAGGTCTGGACATTCATTGCATCAGGGTTGTTAACCCAAGATTAACTTGCAGCCCTTGGAAGAAATGAGTATTGGTAAATAGGCCCTTGGGCCCAGCTGCCTTTATAACAGGAGGCTGGCAATTGGAGTCCTTGGGCCAAATGCAGCCATTGGCTAAATTTCATAGGAACCTCATCTTGAGTTCAAAAGGCTTACCAAGCTGTCAATCAGTGGTGGGATTCAGCCGGTTCAAGCGAACTGGTAGCGCCAACTGCAGTAGGCCTCGCCCACCCACCCAAACATAATGTCATCCTATTTAGCCACATTTTGGAGGTGGGACGTGCACACATGAGCAAAGAGCATGCAAAGATGCCCGAGCATGTGTGCTGTGCCTCGCCCGTCCTCCTCTCCTCAGCCGGGCCCCTCCCATCTCCTGCTATCTGAGCCAGAGACTGATAGTGAAGAAGAATGGCCTGGCATGCCTTCAGCCTCCAGCCCCCAGCCCTGGCACCATGCCCAGACAGAATGAGCAAACAAACCTCCCTCCTACAGCGTGTGAGCACGAATCCAGCCACGTGCTAGAATTGCCGGCAGCAGAGCAGGAGGATGAAAAGATACAGTGGACGGATCCCCGCTTCCGGAGAATGGAGAGGTGACATCAGCAAAAGGAAGGGAGGGGCAGGCCTGGATAAGTGCTGAGTCATGGAGCCACGCCCCATGGCCTATATAAAGGATCTGCTTTTTGGCATTCCTTGAGTCAGGCAGTTTCATCTGGTTGCTAAAGTCACACCTTGGATTCCTGCCTGCCCTGAGAATTCTAACAGGAATTTGGCAAAGCTGCAGAAGCTTCGTGGCCATGCTTGATACAGACTTCCCAGACCCGGCCGTCAGAGGAGGAGTGGGACAGACAATGTGTTTGAGGTGGGGCATGCGAGCGAATTTGCAAACCCATAGGGAAGGGAAGTGAATTCCACCTATGCTGTCAATGCATAATCATCTCTATTCTCAGCAGCTACTACATACAAGGAAGAAAGAGGCAATTTGGTTTTTGTAACGTAATTGTTGATGTCTGGAATATCTTACTTGATTCAGTCGTGTCAGCCATCAACTTTCACAGCTTTAATTCTAACTTGACTTCAGAGGACCTCACTTCATATTTAAGAGGTTCCTAACCGAGCACTGGTGTGCCTATCGTCCCTGTCACATTTTGATTTTTTTGTTTGTTCAGATTTGTCATTTTTGTTTCATGAATGAATTTTAAAAAAACAAAAACAAAACCAGGGATCTTGAAGAGAGTAGAAGTGGGAAGTAAAATGCATGTGCCCAAAAGAGAGATGAACATTCTATATATAAATGCATATGAAGACATAAACATTTATCGAAATATGCCTCCATCTATAGAAATGTGTCCTGCAGATTCCAATATTGATTTAGAACCGAAAATACTGTTGTTGCATAAAAACTGCCCAGTAAATCTGGCTCCTAGCAATTTCATTTGTGTCATTTTCTTGGCAAAAAAAATATGGAAGGGGGTTCGACGTAACCTTGGAATTTCCTAGTGGTCTCATATCCACCAATTAGCCAAGTTTAATCCTTGCTTACTGTAAAATAGGAATTTAAAACCCTGTTTGAAGCTGCCTAAGTTTCTTCCTGAAGCTCCTGGAGAGAGAGGGAGGGAGGGTGGGAGGGAGAGAGAGGGAGAGAGGGAGGGAGGGAGGGAGAGAGAGGGAGGAAGGGAGAGAGAGAAAGGGAGAGAGGAGGAGAGGAGGAGGAGGAGAGGGAGGGAAAGAGGGAGGAGGGAGGAGAGAGAGAGGAGAGAGGGAGGAGGAGAGGCGAGGGAGAGAAAGAGGGAGGAGAGAGGAGGAAGGAGAGAGAAAGGGAGAGAGGAGGAGGAGAGAGAGAGGAGGCAGAGGGAGGGAGAGAGGGAGGGAAAGAGGGAGGGAAAGAGGGAGAGAGGGAAAGGGAGAGGGAGAGAGGGAAAGGGAGGGAGAGAGGGAGAGAGGGAAGGAGGGAGAGAGAGGGAGAGAGGGAGGGAGGGAGAGAGGGAGGGAGGGAGAAAGAGGGAGGGAGGGAGGGAGAGAGAGAAAGAGAGAGTTGTAAGCCATATTTATTGATTTAAATTAAATTAAATTAAATTAAATTAAATTAATATTAAGCTTTCTGCATTGTCCCCAGGCTCATGTACTCATGTAGGGTGGAAACTTCAGAATACCATTTAAAGTCCAGTCACTGCCTTTTTGGACAAAAAAAAATTGGAAAAAGGGTTAGAACGAAAATAGGTTTGGTGTCAGAATATGAACAGGATGGCTGCCAACTGAAGTGACAGTCCAAACAGAAATGGGGTGAAGAGCTTGGCCAAATCTTCAGTGCACAAATAACGATTTGAGAAGCAAATAAACAAGTCTGGATCCTGAAGATTTTGGTGCAAAGTGTTCCTTGGGTGGTAGTAAGAAATCACCAACACCACATTTGCAACACGCTCAAAAGGTAGAAAGATATTCTGAGCATTAAAAACCAGCTGCCAAATTTTGAACTCAAGAAACAACAGATGATGCCAACGAAAGTCCTCTATTATAAAACATATTTCAACAGTGACAAACACTTATAAAATGTGTAAATAGCTCCAATCCAGCTTTGATTTCTATAGGATATAAATAGCTACAATTCAGCTCTGTTTGAAAGTAAGTTCTTTTTTTTAAAAGAACTTTTTTCTTTCCACCACTTTGTTACAATGCTATAAATCTTAATACAAAGTATTATTTCAAGGCAGATTTTAATGCAGTCATCTTTTGCAATGTGACTTAAAAATATTACACATTCTATTTAGAAAACTTAAAAAGTTTTAATGCTATTTAGAAAACTTAAAAAGTATTGAAAATAAAAAAGGGAAAATAAGAATTCCATCATTACTGACTGCAACTTAGGATTTCAATGTTACAAGCATAAAATTATTTGGCTATTTAAGTTAAGGATAGCAGAAGAGAACTGCTGCAATTCACACTGAAGTATTAATTTTTTAAAAATAATATTTTTTATTTTTTAACAAAAAATCAACAAAACATAACAAACACTAACATAAAACATATACTCCTTCTTTACTTCAGCTTCGTTTTGAGGAAGTGATTAGAAAAATCTTGGACTGTCCTGAGATGGATAAATTAGGATAAAAAAGGAGATAAAAGAAAAGATTAAAAAAAAGAAATTTCCTGACAGTTAGAACAATTAATCAGTTGAACAACTTGCCTGCAGAAGTTGTAAATGGTCCAACACTGGAAATTTTTAAGAAAATGTTGGATAACCATCTGTTTGAGATGGTGTAGGGTTTCCTGCCTGGGCAGGGGGTTGGACTAGAAGACCTCCAAGGTCCCTTCCAACTCTGTTATTATTATTATTCTTATTAAAAGGAAGATACGGAATATTATATAGTATGGAATAAATTGTATAATTGGATAGAAATTAGAAATGGTAAATGAGGAAAAAGGGGAAAGGGTCATATATACACATACCAAAAAAGGGGAGTGCATGAAAGAAAATAAATTGTTATAATGACAGGTATGATGGAATATATACAGAAATAAGGGATAATGGGACAAAAAAGATAATTAAAGGAAACGAGAAGGGAAAAAAATGTAAATAATAGAGGAATACCGAAACGAAGCAGACTGAAGCATTAATTATATCTATTCATTCATCATATTTATAGGCCCCTCCATTTCACAAAATAGTAATGTAATAATAGTTTCAGTCTTCACCTAAGTATTTAATATTAAAGATCTCCATTTACTACTACTCTGTGTGTGTGTGTGTGTGTGTGTGTGTGTGTGTGTGTGTGTGTGTGTGTTGATATAAGGAAATAAGACAGATAAGGCAACCGTAACAAAAATTAAGTAAAAAGTAGAAAAAAGGCGGGGAAAGGGCATACCGTATATACTCGAGTATAAGCCGATCCGAATATAAGCCGAGGCACCTAATTTTACCACAAAAACTGGGAAAAACTATTGACTCGAGTATAAGCCGAGGGTGGGAAATGAGGCAGCTACTGGTCAATGTAAAAAATAAAGATAGAGCCAAGTAAAATAACATGAATATTTATTTGAACGAAAAACAATAAAAGTGCAAAAGGGGGAAGGAGGATTCCCAGCTTTAGAAAATTTAGAACTACGCCGCCTTTGGTATGACCTGAGCATAGCTCATAAAATTATCTGCTACAATGTACTTCCTATCAATGACTACTTCAGCTTCAACCACAACAATACACGAGAACACAATAGATTCAAACTTAAAGTGAACCTCTCCAATCTAGATTGCAGAAAATGTGACTTCAGTAACAGAGTTGTTAATGCCTGGAATGTGCTACCTGACTCTGGTCTCTTCCCAAAATCCCCAAAGCCTTAACCAAAGACTATCTAGTATTGACCTCACCCCATTCCTAAGAGGTCTGTAAGGGGCATGCATAAGAGCACCAGCGTGCCTACCGTCCCTGTCCTAATGTTCCCTTTAGTTGTATTCCTTTTATGTATTCAATTCATGCTTATATTTATATAATTATTTAATATGTATTTGACAAAATAAAATGAATGAATGAATGAATAGAATAGAATAGAATAGAATTTTTATTGGCTAAGTGTGATTGGACACACAAGGAATGAATGAATGAATGAATGAGTGAGTGAGTTACTTCAACAACATTGTCTCACAGAAATTGACAATACAACTGCAAGCATGAAAATGAGTCCTCCTTTAGCTTCCAAGGGACCAGGGTGCCTCTGAAGGTCAGTGCTCTAAGCACTAAGAACCCAGCACAAATCTAAGCCTGTATGCACACCAATAGTGAAAATACCCTGCACAGTGTCTCTTGGCAGAGAAGGTTAATTTTCATAGGCGTTGGGGTGGCTCTTTTTTTTTTTTTGGCAGGGCAATAAGGGTCTCTAATATCATTAAACCCAAGTGTGAGGAAAAGACAGCAGCTAAAATGTTAAGGCCAGTTGTGTGACCTTCTCCAATACAGTTGGCCTGGCTGTTTGCCAAAACTTAAAACACCCTCCATCCCCCTCCTGCTAAAGCTTCTTTCTTAAAACAATTGTGGTCTTTGCCTTTCATGTCGCTCAACCTTTCACCTGCCAGGTTCCTAGCCCTTCACCCTTGACCCACTGCTGTGTTTGCTTAGCATTGTGCCAATCGACTTTAGAAGTCTGTGTGTGTGTGTGTGTGTGAGAGAGAGAGAGAGAGAGGAGGGAGGAGGGAGTGCAAAGGGGAAGGAGGATTCCCAGCTCTAAACAAAGGAAATCCCGGAATGCCAGCGAAGGCGGTGCTCGCGTTCCTCCTCCCTTGCTCAAAAGCCCCAATAACCTTCACCAGCAAGGCAGACCCCACGGGAAGGAAGGGGCAGGCTGACTCACGAGCATCTGGCTGAAGAGCAGCTGCTCCAGGTCGCCCAGCACGGTGAAGCACGGAGGGAGAAGAAAGAATGAAAGAAGGGGAGGAACGGCCCCTCCTTTCTCTCTCTCTCTCTTCCAGCGCCACGGAAGAGAAGGGGACTAGAGCACACAGGCGCGCACACACACGCCCAGCTTCTGAAGCACGGAGGGAGAAGAAAGAATGAAAGAAGGGGAGGAACGGCCCCTCCTTTCTCTCTCTCTCTCTCTTCCAGCGCCACGGAAGAGAAGGGGACTAGAGCACACAGGCGCGCACACACACGCCCAGCTTCTGAAGCACGGAGGGAGAAGAAAGAATGAAAGAAGGGGAGGAACGGCCCCTCCTTTCTCTCTCTCTCTCTCTTCCAGCGCCACGGAAGAGAAGGGGACTAGAGCACACAGGCGCGCACACACACGCCCAGCTTCTGAAGCACGGAGGGAGAAGAAAGAATGAAAGAAGGGGAGGAACGGCCCCTCCTTTCTCTCTCTCTCTCTTCCAACGGGAAAACGCTCTTTCGCTTGCGGGGGAGAGGAGGGAGGGAGGGAGGGAGGTTGGCTTATTCAACCCTTCCCGGCTAGCCATCCAGCCCTTCCCAGGAGAAGGCGAGGAGTTTTGGGCGAGCGACCTTTTTGCTAGAAAGCGGCAGCGGCTGCCCCGACACCACCAGTTGGGGCGGGAGCCGGGTGAGCCGCAGTAACTCCCGCCAGGCTATGCATTGGCGCGGGGAAGCCCTGGCGGTGCAGTCCTTCTCGGCTGAGGGAGGGAGGGTTTCCCCGACCGCGAGAGCTCGCCGCCGCGAGAGCCACCCCAAAGGCCAGAAGAAAAGGTCATTCCATCGGAGTAATGGAGCGAGGGCCACAGAGCGAGCCCGACTCCTCCTGCCCGAATCGCGCCGTGCGAGTGCTGATGGGGAGCTGCCGAGTCCGGCCTGAGCTTGGCGGCTGCTAGAGCGCGAGGCCCGGGAGGCTGAGGAAGGAGCGGCGGCGGCGGGGTTGCAGCCCAGCCGGGCTCGCACAGCATGGGTAAGGCGGGAGAGGAAGGAGCCTTCGCTCCATTACTCCGATGGAATGACCTTTCTTCTGGCCTTTGGGTGGCTCGCGGCGAAGCTCGCGTCGGGAAACCTCCTCCTCAGCCGAGAAGGCTGGCGGCTCCCCTGCCCAGCCCTCTCACTGCACCACCAGTGCTTCCCCGCGCCAATGCACAGCCCGCCAAGTTTGCGCCGTCCGCCCACCAGACACGGGAATGGGGGCCGGCCTGGGGGCGACAAATCCCGCGAGACCTCGGCGGGCCCGCTCCCCGTCCCTCCCATGGGAGTCCGTTCGGTACCCCCTCCTGTGCGGGGTTCCCGAGGCGTGAACTCGAGTATAAGCCGAGGGGACGTTTTTCAGCACAAAAAACGTGCTGAAAAACTCGGCTTATACTCGAGTATATACGGTAATTAAAAATCCTCCTCTTTTGTACATTTCCCATCTTGCAATATTGGTAAGTATATAAATTTAATTAATAAATAAAATAAAAATTCTGCTTCCCTTAAAAGCCAGTAACTTTTCTCTATATTTATTTTTATTTTATTTATTATTTATTTATTTACATTTATATCCTGCCCTTCTCCGAAGACTCAGGGCGGCTTACACTATGTTAAGCAATAGTCTTCATCCATTTGTATATTATATACAAAGTCAACTTTTATTGCCCCCAACAATCTGGGTCCTCATTTTACCTACCTTATAAAGGATGGAAGGCTGAGTCAACCTTGGGCCTGGTGGGACTAGAACCTGCATTAATTGCAGGCAGCTGTGTTAATAAGACTGTCTTAGCAGTCTGAGCCATCAGAGGCCCTGTAAATTGCCTTTAATGACTCCCTGGAGAAGAGCCTAATGCTGGGAAAGATTGAGGACAAAAGAAGAAGGGGACGACAGAGAACGAGGTGGCTGGATGGAGTCACTGAAGCAGTCGGTGTGAGCTTAAATGGACTCCAGAGGATGATAGAAGGACAGGAAGGCCTGGAGGAACGTTGTCCATGGGGTCGCAATGGGTCGGACACGACTTCGCAACTACCAACAACAACAACAAAAATTGCCTTTTCAAATAATACAGAGGAGGGGTGAAATCTACTTACCTTCCTTACCGGCTCAGAAGTGCAAGCTTCGTGCGCGCGTGTGTCACCTGTATCTAAAAACACGTGTCTAAAAAACACTTTATTTCCTGGTTAAAACCAGGAAGTAATGACACCTGGGTGGGTGGGCGGAGCTTCGCTTGGCCATCACTACTGGATCGCTGAATTACCGGCCACAATTGCTACCGGATTGCGCGATCCGGACTGATCCGGTAGCATTTCAACCCTGATACAGAGGTGAAAATGATTTATTTGGGTACGAGTAGCCCATTTTCAAATCTTTCTTCAGACCTGAACTTCCTTGCATTGACTTACCCAATTCCAAGGTTCATAAAAAGCTTGGTAGGATCTAACTTAGGGACGTGCATAAGAGCACAAACGTGCCTACCATTCCTGTCCTATTGTTTCTTTCCCTATATATATATATATGCTTATGCTTCCTTGTTTCTCCTCATATATATGTTTATATATTATATAATCTTTTGGTGTGATGCTTGTGTATATTGTTATGACAAAATTAAATAAATAAATTAAATAAATAAATAATTGGGTTAACAAACGGTACTAAACAGCATAAACTTTCGTGAGCTTTTGTTAGCCTGAAAAGATGCTACTACCAAACTCTTTTTTGTCACGATTGGCTCTTATAGGCTAGCATAGCTCTCTTGTCTTGCCCCCGTTGGAAGAAATGTCCATCTGGGTTCCGTTCCAAGTGGAGAAAAAGACATTGGGTTCATGGTGGCTGTTTGGAAAGATGGTTTAATGGTGGATAGGATCACATGCCTTGATGATGTTGGGTGAAGGAGAAAAAAGGGTAGAGATGCTGAGAATAGCCTGGGTTTTATGCCCTCTCTGGGCTTTTGAATTTGAATTTATATTCTGATTGGTTGTCAGACTCCCATGGGGCTATGCAGGGGCAAATCTGTAGGCTGTCCTGAGTCCCAAGCTTGGTTGAGCCTTGCTGGGTGATGCAATCTCTCAGGTGGCATGTTGTGAGTTCTGTTGCTAGATGGGTAAAGGGCTAATCCTACCTTTGTTGGCTCTTGGGTGAGGGCATTTGCTTATGAATAGATCTAGCTATCTCTTTATCTCTAAAGTGCTGACATCTGGCGGGGGCTATTGAGGAGGGTGGGAGCTATTCAGAGTGAGTCTGTTTCCTGCTTTAAAAACACATTTCTCCATTTCTCATCCAGGGAAATATAATATTCTGCCTTTTTAATATTTCCTAGAATATTTCATTTTCCTAAGAGATGGTAGGTGCTAACTTCCTACACCCCATTAGCCAGATCCATCTCTTTTGCCCACATATGGTACCTTGTATAGCATTGAATAGTGAGATAGAAGGATCACTAGCCCTACGTGCTCTCTACAGCTATTCTATTGACATTGTGCTGATCCTCATTCAACAGCCATTGTGCAGTTTATCCTCAAGATGGCAGCATTTGAAAATGCTTCTTTAAAAAGAAGGCAAATGGGTTATGTTTTTTAATCAACATCTGTTAAGGACTTAGTTGCATTTCAAAGGGGAATCCCAAACTTTTCTTCTTTTCTTCTGTTCTGAAACATGGAAAAAGTTCCACTTTCAGTTCAAGACACTGCCTTGATTTGTAAATAGAGCAATGTCTTAAATGCTATCATGTCTCCCCTAGTCCTTCTTTTTATTAAACTAAACTGGGTATGTCTAGTTTAATGAAAAGAAGGTCTAGGGGAGACATGATAGCAGTGTTCCAATATCTCAGGGGCTGCCACAAAGAAGAGGGAGTCGGGCTGTTCTCCAAAGCACCTGAGGGTAGAACAAGAAGCAATGGGTGGAAACTGATCAAGGAAAGAAGCAACTTAGAACTAAGGAGAAATTTCCTGACAGTTAGAACAATTAATAAGTGGAACGACTTGCCTGCAGAACTTGTGAATGCTCCAACACTGGAAATTTTTAAGAAAATGTTGGATAACCAATCTGACTGAAATGGTGTAGGGTTTCCTGCCTGGGCAGGGGGTTGGACTAGAAGGCCTCCAAGGTCCCTTCCAACTCTGTTGTTGTTATTGTTATTGCTATGGCACGACTGGGTGGATGCCATGATATTTGCACCAGGGGTGAAATGCTACCAGTTCGTGCCGGTTTGTGATAAAAACTATCAGTTTGGGCGAATCAGTAGTGAAAAAAGGTAAAAAAAAAAAAAAAGCCAGGGGTGAAATGTTCCCGGTTCGGACTGGATCGGCCGATTCGGTAGTGATGGCGGCAGTAGAGAATCAGTAGCAAAAATCCCTGGCCCCCCCACCCATGCCCACCAAATCGCCCTATCACCCGCTTGCCACTTCTTTTAAAAAAGTGCTTTTAAAAGGTAAAAAAAGAGGCTCTGACGATCACAGCTGAGCTGCGTGATCGTCAGAGCCTTTTTTTTACTTTTAAAAGCATTTTTTTACAACATATTCAGCCAAATAGGTTGTAAAAAATGCTTTTAAAAGTAGAAAAAAAGAGAACACGCTCCACAGCTGATTTTGCCTATAGAGGCAGCTCTGATCTCTACATGAATCTGACAACAGCCAATAGATTATTAAAGTACATGTTCTTGCACAATAACAGAGTTCAAATACAAAGCCCAAAGAAGGTATAAAAACCCACCCACTCTCAACTCCATTTTGTCAGCTGCCCAGAACCACAAACACGAGGTTCTGCTTCATCGATTAAACCAACCAGCCTCCATGTTTCCAGAGTCCTTCTCCCAGCTCGGAACGGAGCCCGATGGATATTTCTTCCAACAATTAGTTTCCCCTTGGCAGTTGTGTGCACAGTTAAACTTGGCCATTGTGGTTCATTTACAGTGGGATATATTCTGTGACCCTGTATAATGGGCTAACTCAGTATTCATGCTAAGCAATTGGATTATCACATTTGGTGGCTCAGAGGGGATGAAGAAACCTTGCCCTTTCAGATCCTTCCTGCCCATTTTAAGCAATCAGCCAACTATTTTGTTTCCATGGTAATGTATTGCTGGCTATTATGCTTGGCCAAAGCTATTAAGGTAATCTTCCTAAAGAAAGAGAAGGGGGAATTTCATGTGACCCATTCAAATAGCAAAACAAAGAGATTCATAGGCCCCCCCTGGTTGCAATTTCCCCAGGCCATGACAAGGTGACTGTTTTAAAAATTGCACCTATGCCAAATTTAATCTCCCTTGCTGTCTTTTGGAAAAGATATATGTCCTTTTCTTGAATATGTTTGCAAAATGTATACGCTGTCCCATTTTTGTGGGTGGCCTATAAAATTATGATAATAGAATAGAATAACACAGTTGGAAGAGGCCTTGGAGATCTTCTAATCCAACCCCCTGCTCAGGCAGGAAACCCTAGACCCGTGATGGTGAACCTATGTCACGTGTGCCATAAGTGGCACGCGTAGCCATATCAGTGGGCATGCGAGCTCAGCTCCGGCGCCAGCTGATTGTCGGGCCCTCTGAGCCTACCAGAAGTAGGGAAACCGGCTGTTTCCTGCCTCAGGAGGGCCTGTGGGGGTGAGGAAGTCCCGTTTTTTTTCTCACACCTGGCTCCAGAGCCTCTCTATGAGTCTGGGGAGGGCGAAAGCGGCCTTTCCCACCCCCCTAGGCCTTTCGGAGGCCAGAAACTGCCCATTTGCCAACTTCCAGTTGGGCAGGAAGTGATTTTTTTGGTGTCCCCAGCCTCCAGAGCCTCTCTAGGCTCTGGAACCAGGTGAGAGAGAAAAATGGACCTACCAGACCATTGCATGCCAGGGGGGCAGCAGGTGGACACACACACATGCATGGGGGTGGGGTGCATAGAATTATGGGTGTGGGCACACACGTGCATGACCACCCGTCCCCACCACCTCCTGGCACATGATAGCAAAAAGGTTAGCCATCACTGCCCTATACCATTTCAGACAAATTGTTGTCCAATCTCTTCTTAAAAACTTCCAGTGTTGAAGCATTTACAATTTCTGGAGGCAAGTTGTTCCACTAATAACCATCAATGATAAGCATTGTAATTACAGTAGCATATATAAAATACTACAAACCTATCCAACACTGAAAGTTTTCAAAACCTGAACAAGTGGAAGTTGTTTTTAGCTCCTTTCTAGATAACATTTTGTTACTCCAGTTTATCAGAAGCCTAATTGAGCTTGTGCAACCGTACCATTTAGAAGGTTCAGAAAGACATTGTTGCTCATGAAAACGTCTTGCATTCAAAGTTCTCCCTATAGTCCTAGCCCAGAGGACTCTAAGGAGTGGAGTCAGAAAGCAGTAGGCTTATATACAGTGGTGGGATTCAGCCAGTTCGCACCACTTTGGGAGAACCGGTTGTTAACTTTCTCAGCAGTTTGGCAAACTGGTTGTTGGAATAAATCATTAGGGCAGAGAACCGGTTGTTAAAGTACTTGAATCCCACCCTTTATATACCTCCCCACAGTCCTTTACAGCACACTCTGTGTCAGGGTTCCAAGCAACAACCCCAACGAAAGAAGACTCCGAGGCTTGCGTTTCCTCAAAGTTCCATTTTATTAGAGATGTCACATTGGCATATTTGGGAAAACCCGAATCTGAAAGCTTCCAGGTTTTCCCCACCCAAAGGAAAATCCAAGTCCCTGCCCTACACCCACATGTCCATCACATGGTCCAATCAAAGCACCATCCCAACTGGAGATGCCTCCCAGTTCCAGCCGTCCAAGTGCAGGGCAAGATGTCTTTGACTCTCTGAGAAAGGAATGTTATTATGACTATATATCACCCATGCTCCACACAATTCCCCCTCCCTGTTTCCCACAGTAGTAAATGTGGCAGGCCTGAAGATCAGTGGTGGGATCCTCCCGGTTAAATAACCAGTTTGCTGATTGCTCAATTTGTTCACACATGCACAGTTTCAAGGAATCTTCACTCCCTGGTTTCTTCCGAAGAGTAACACAGCTGATTCGTGCGGCAATCTGCTCTACCATGCAAATCAGCTGAGAGATAAAGGTTGGAAAATAGCGCAGGCAGGCAGATGGGCCCATCTGAATGTCGAGGCAAACCGGTTCGCTCCCAGCTGATTGCCGGAACTACCGGTTCAATTCTAAAACAATTAAAAAACTCACCTTAGACAAATGTGTCATTGGTTTTGAACCCGACAGGTCTCTGCAATATTTTGTGTGAGGAATTATGTAAGAATCTCGAGTACTGTGTTGGGATGTAATCAACGCAGGAAACAAGATACATCCTCATATTTTAAATTGTATGCATTTTAGTCCATAAAGTGACACCATGCACACACAAACACCTTGCATCTTAAAATAAAAAAAGTTTATTGAGTCAAGCTTCTTAGCGGTTTGCTATTGCTCATTTTTGTCCTGAAATGTTTCTGTACAGGAAATCCTTGACTTACAACAGCCATCCGGACTGAAATTTCTATCACTAAGCGATGCAGTCAAAGCACAACCACCACATCACTTAGTGATGTCGATCCCTGAAGTCCCCACTGCTATCATTAAATGATTTGTTGTTTATTCTGTACAGCAACAAAGAGGTGTGGCTTTGGGACTAAATTGCAAATTGAGAGCCCCTCATGTACAAATGAGCATAGCTTTTATGCACGTTTGGAAAAACAACAAAGAGACATGCTCGTTAGCAAGCAACAAGCAAATGAAATATTCACAGCTCTGGTAGAAGATGGTCTTCCTGAAGGTGGATTCATTACTAAAATATTACAGTCCTCTGGCCCTTCTGTCTCTAACTAATAAGACTGGTAATTAAGCAAAACCTGTAAGCTAATTTAATCATCTAGCCACAATACGAAAAGGGAGTTAATCCCAAACCAGCTCCTCGCCTGGTACCGAGTTGCTTTATAATGACAATCACATGATCCTTCTTAGGAATGTACAAGCAGAACGAGCGCGCCTCGCCAAAAGGAAAACAGATATTTTAAAAAAATGGAATTAACAAAAATGGACAGCCACACCAGTCCTACATTCTCCCATACCAAATGGAAGGCAAATGGTTATCCGAGTTTTTAAGAAGAGATTGGAGAACCAGTTGTCCTAAGCAGGGGGTTGGACTAGCAGACCTCCAAGGTCTCTTCCAACTTCTATTCTATTCTATTCTATGCTATGCTATGCTATGCTATGCTATGCTATGCTATGCTATGCTATGCTATGCTATGCTATGCTATGCTATGTTGACCATCAATTGTGTTGTAAATGTTGTACCTTGATGAACGTATCTTTTCTTTTATGTACACTGAGAGCATATGCACCAAGACAAATTCCTTGTGTGTCCAATCACACTTGGCCAATAAAATTCTATTCTATTCTATTCTATGCTGTGCTATGCTATGCTAATTCTATGCTATTCTACTTCTATGCTATGCTATGCTATGCTAATTCTATGCTATTCTAATTCTATGCTATGCTATGCTATGCTAATTCTATGCTATTCTACTTCTATGCTATGCTATGCTATGCTATTCTACTTCTATGCTATTCTACTTCTATGCTATGCTATGCTATGCTAATTCTATGCTATTCTACTTCTATGCTATGCTATGCTATGCTATGCTATGCTATGCTATTCTAATTCTATGCTATGCTATGCTATGCTATGCTATTCTAATTCTATTCTCAGCAAGGGACACAAGAGGTCCTGTCATTCTGCTTCTGAATGCAATAAACGTCTTTCTGGAACCCTACAAAGAAACAAAACTTTGCATCAAGATGTGCATGGAAAAAAGGTGAAAAGACCATCTCGATCTTACAGCTCTTTTGGAATTGCTTAGTGTCTTCTTGGATGGGAGGCCCAAAGACGTGCCTGTTTTGTTCCATTGATCAGTGCAGGGGTCTCCAACCTTGGCAACTTTAAGACTTCAACTCCCAGAGTTCCTCAGCCAGCAAAGCTGGGAATTGAAATCCACAAGTCTTAAAGTTGCCAAGGTTGGAGACCCTTGGATCAGTGTGTTTGCTTCTTGGCAAATGTCCTGATGGGTTGTTGGTTTTTTTGGTTTTTACTTCCAGAACTGACACTAGACTGTTGAATGAGTCCTCCAAGGCAATCCTGCTGGGAGCAATCTCAATGTCTCTGTGGCAGAAACACATTAAGAGCAACCTTGGCTCCTTCAGTAAAATGGCCTAGTTAGGTAGTGGGATACAGCCAATTTTAACAGATTTCGAAAAATTAGCAGAGCTGCTGCAGGGCGGACTGGGAAGTTGAAGAGAAAAACACCCCTTCCTGAAAGGCTGTTTCTTAGGAAAGATGCCTTAAATTCAGGAGGGGTAGAAAACGTTCCTGCCTAATGAGATACTGCTAGGCAGCATTAGGTAAAGCTACCAGATTTGCATTGAAAAAATCCCATTGACCTCCAGCTCTTTTGCAGCTCTCCTGTTTATTGGCTGACATGATTTTTGTAGCCTGGAGCAGGGGTCTCCAACCTTGTCAACTTTAATCCTTTAAACCTAGTCAGCTTTGCTGGCTGGGGAATTCTCAGAGTTGAAATCCGCCAGGCTTAAAGTTGATAAAGTTGGAGACCCCCTGGCTTAGAGTTGGTAGCCCAAGGTTCAGGAGTGAAATTCAGCAGGTTCTGACAGGTTCTGGAGAACCAGTAGCAGAAATTTTGAGTAGTTTGGAGAACCGGCAAATACCACCTCTGGCTGGCCCCAGAGTGGGGTGGGAATGGGGATTTTGCAATATCCTTCCCCCAGGAGTGGGGAGGGAATGGAGATTTTGGAATATCCTTCCCCCAGGAGTGGGATGGGAATGGGGATTTTGCAGTATCCTTCTCCTGCCACACCAATCAAGCCATGCCCACAGAACCGGTAGTAAAAAAATTTGGATTTCACCACTGCCAAACTTGACAGTGTTAGGCTGGGTCAACCAAGAGTCCAAGTCTAGAGTTTCACCCATTGAATTAAACTATAAACTGTCTCCTTAACCTCTCAAATACCAGGAAACCATGCCACCAATATTTAACAATTCTGACACTATGACTTCATGTTTTCAAGGTATTGGGTTGCATCAGAAAGCAGCTCGTGCTTTCAGGTACATCTGGTTTAACGCACAGCCTTTAGCTGAAGAGTCTAGAAATTCCATAAGGCTACTTCTGTAAGGTACTTCACCACGTCCCGCTGTACTTCAGTGGGACATGGTGGCTCAGTGGCTAAGATGCTGAGCTTGTCGATCGAAAGGTCGGCAATTCAGCAGTTCAAGACCCTAGTGCCGCGTAACGGGGTGTGCTCACATTACTTGTCCCAGCTTCTGCCAACCTAGCAGTTCAAAAGCACGTAAAAAAAATGCAAGTAGAAAAATAGGGACCACCTTTGGTGGGAAGGTAACAGCGTTCCGTAAACCTTTGGCATTTAGTCATGCCGGCCACATGACCACGGAGACGTCTTCGGACAGCGCTGGTTCTTCGGCTTTAAAACGGAGATTAGCACTGCCCCCTAGAGTTGGGAACTACTAGCACATATGTGCGAGGGGAACCTTTACCTTTTTGCTTCTGTAAGCAAAGTTTGGCACCCACCCACCCCTGCTCTTCTCGAGCCCACCTCCCTTGTCAACCCTTAGATCACTGGTGGGTTGCTACTAGTTCACACCGAATCGGGTGAACCAGTAGCGGCGGTGGTGAGAGGCTCCGCCCACCTGCCCGGATGCTCCTGCACATGCGCAGAAGTGCCATGCGCGAGTGCGTGCACAAGCAAACCAGTAGCGACCACAATTGGAATCCGCCCCTGCCTTAGATGTGCTGGATTAAATGCCATGAGGCAAAGTTAATGCTATGCTTCATAGTTTATTTATATTTTTATGTAAACATCATCTGCTTGGTAGGCACAATATAACAAAAGCTTTAAAGCAACAGAGAACAATTAAAACAAACATTTCAGTTTACTTAGTTCAGGTGGATGATGAAGAGAGGCTGTCATAGTTCCATAATCCAAACTGGGAACTCATTTCCTTTTACTTGATGACAGCAATCAATTCATTAGAGTAAAATTTGAAAGTAGATTAATAACAAGAGGTTTGGGGCTCCAAGATTCCAAACTCTGTTCCCCAGTAATAATACTGATTAAATAAAATTCCTTTTCTACAGTGTCTCCTGCTGCCTTAAGAGACAGGAGTCTACCCAACCCCAAAGTTGGCACAATTGAAAACTAAGTTCTCCACCTCCATCCAGTTTTCCCTGCACATTGAAAGCAAGACCTGTTAATGATGGATTTTGAGACTTTTACTTGCCATTGCTTTCTCCCTACAGAGACATTTCTTCACCTATATGGGGCATTATAACCTGCTGTACCCCCAATGTATTCTGGCGTGGGCAGTTATCTCTTTCGAAATTCAAATGATGAGATCCTTTTCTAAATTTCCCTGAAGAGCCAGGCTGCAATTTTAGGGAAATAAAGTTGCTTTGTGGACAGATGGGGAGGAGGTAAGCCAAGTGTTTGCACTCTTTCACCTAATCCCAGAAGAAAATCCAAGGTCCAGTGAAGTTCTGGCACATAAGGTTGACTCCAATGGATCACAGGCACTGATAGTTTGCATGAATGTTAGGCTATTTTTATTCCACTTGATGTGAAAGCCTCTCTCTAGCTTACAAAATATAAGCACTGGCCCGTTTCAAAAGAATGCATCCAAGGACAGTTGTGTTTCTGAAGTTATTTCCACAATTAAGAGTTCTAAGCAAATAAAGAAAGTTGGACCATAAGGAAGGCTGAACGCCAAAGAATTGAGGCCTTTCAACTCTGATGCTGGAGAAGACTCCTGCGAGTCCCTTGGACTTTAAGGCGATCAAACCGGTCAGTCCTAGAGGAGTTCAACCCTGACTGTTCTTTAGAAGGCCAGATACTGAAGAGGAAACTCAAATCCTTTGGCCACCTAATGAGAAGGAAGGACTCACTGGAGAAGAGCCTAATGCTGGCAAAGATTGAGGGCAAAAGAAGAAGTGGACAACAGAGAATGAGGTGGCTGGATGGAGACACTGAAGCTGTCCACATGAGCTTAAATGGACTCCAGAGGATGGTAGAGGACAGGAGGGCCTAGAGGAACCTTGTCTATGGGGTCGCGATGGGTCAGACATGACTTCACAACTAACCACAACAAAGCAAATAAATGATCCACAAATGCTCACCCCTTTGTTTCAATATTTGCAATGCTGCAGGATGAAGCGCGAGATCAATTTGTCCGAGTTATCAAAGGTCTGCAACCCAAAGGCAACATCAAACCTGAAGAGGAGCAAACTGAGCCTTGCTTCATACGTTCACAAAGCGTTGCTTCATTTTGTGCTTTTAAGCACAATGGGAGCTGAATCACAGAACTCCTAATACTATCATCACGGACATCTCTAAAACAAAGAGGGGGGAACCAAGGCTAATCTCACACCAATTAATTTTCTGGCTTCCTTTCTCTCTACTTACGCACTCAGTGTTGATTCTACCTTTTTGCTAATGGGAATACTCAAGATGAAAATCGGGTGAAATAAATACATACTTCCAACGCCCAGAATTCTGGGAGTTGAAGTCCACAAGTCTTAAAGCTGCCAAGTTTGAAGATTTCTGACCAAGAAGAACAAACCTGCACAAGGGAAAATAGGAATGTCTTTTTCTTTCTGCAATATAAGACTGATGGACAATGGATTAAAAGGCAGGCCTAAGAGATTACAAAACGTTTGAAATTAGTGAGGAAGAATGTATCCAGGAGGACAACACAGAGATGTAGGGATTTTGTGCATTTTTTTCTATCACGTGCATGTTGCAGAAAACATTGTAATGTTTCCCCTCCTGTGCTCCAGAACGAGCGTGGGGTGGACGGGGTGGACTGGAAGACCTCCAAGGTCCCTTCCAACTCTTGTTATTCTGTTATTTAGGCATGGAGAGGAATCTCTTCCATCAAAAACAAACCCTGCAGCTTTGCCTTATTTCTAAGAGTTTCCTTTCAAAATGCTTACTCGTAAAAATGTCAAAAGATGGGGAGTTTTAAGGCATCTGCCCCTGCTTAAGTTAGGAGCTTATGATAAATTCTTGGTTTTCATTGGTCTACTTTCTAATTTCTCGGCATCTCTGGGGATTGAATTTAAAAGATGATGATAAATAGGCGGATAGCCGCAATGATGTGAAAAGGTTGGCCCACTCAGAGGGTGTTTACCAAAGTCACCTGTGTTCTCCAAAGTCTAAAAGAAGGACTCAAGTGAAGGCTCAGCTGATCTTCTTGGAAGAGGCAACTTTTGATACTGGTATATATGTTGGTTAGTGACCAAAATAAAGTTTGATTTGATTATAGTGGTAAGCTTGCAATGGCTCCTGCCCTTAAAACACACCTAAAAGATGGCATTATTTTGCAATTTTTTTGACATGGTCCCTTCATTCCATCCCTGGTTGCATTTCTTCATGATGGCGAACCTATGGCATGCATGCCACAGGTAGCACTGGTAGCCATATCAGTGGGCATGCAAGCTCAGCTCCAGCGTGTGATTTTTGGGCCTTCTGGGCCCACCAGAAGTAGGGAAATAGGCTGTTTCCTGCCTCCGGAGGGCCTCAGGGTGGTGGTGAGGAAGGCCCGTTTTTCTCTCTCATCAGCCTCCAGAGCCTTTCTAGGAGTTTGGGGAGGGTGAAAACGACCTTCTCCATCCCCCCGGAGGCCCTCTGGGGTCCAGAAACAGCCTGTTTGCCAACTTCCAGTGGGACTGTAAGTCCGTTTTCAGACTGTTTTCGGTCTCCAGAGAGCCTCCGGTGAGGGAAGGCCATTTTTGCCCTCCCCAGACTCCTAGAAAGGCTCTGGAGCCAGGTGAGAGAGAAAATGGGCCTACCAGGCCATCACATGCCAGAAGCGGGGGGAGCGGGGGGGTCACATAGGGGTGGGGCGCATAGAATTATGGGTGTGGGCACACAGACGTGCAACACCCCCCACCCCGGCACGCGATGGCAAAAAGGTTAGTCATCACTGTTCTATATTCTTGAAGAGATGGCATTCTGCGGAGATACATCGATTTACCGCAAAAAAAGCTTCCGTATGAGTCACAAAAATGGAATGGTAACAGCTACAATTTAAATGTCTTTCAAAACAGAGTTGAATCCAATCCATGAAGAAAGTGGCTATTAATCATCGTTGCACTGCTAGAGATACCTGGGTAATAAGAGAAGGCTGATGGTGGTAGAATTAGAACGCACCACGAATATTATTTTAATGATGGATATAAAATCGATTGGCAGGGCAGTGAATAACTAGAGCAGGCTCGTATAAACAACAGTGGGGTTATAATGATGCTGCCAGTGAAATTCCAAAAGGAGGGCTTGAATCAAAGCTGTTCATTTTTACTAAAGTGCGGACGTTCGGATTGAAGAAGATTATACCTGAAAGAGATTCGATCAAGTATCGAAAACAAACTGACTTTTAAAAAAATACCATTGGACAGGAGCTTTAATCTTATTGGATCCTTTTGAAGTGATCTGGATTTATTTTTATTTTTTTTGGGTAGAGATGCAAAAAATGGCTTTAAAAAAGATAATTGAATCAATTCGCTTGTTTGATCCAAACTTTCGAATGGACTCCGGTCAGTTTTATGAGTCAATGCAAACCATTGAGTCCGATCGATTTTTAAAATCAAATCATTTGAATGGATCTGTTCCCCAATCTAGCTCAGACCTGTTGCAATTCCAAACTAGTATAGATGTTCTCCTACCATTAAAGCCGTTTTCCCCACCTTGGGAAAAATACACAACTGGAGATTTGAGGGGGGGAGGAAATAATAATGCAGGAATGGCAAATTGCCTGTCCCCCCTCTAAAAACCAATGGCTATAAAATTCCTATTAAGTCTGATTGGACTGCATACCACACCTAAAGTGGCTGTTTTATTTACTATCACTCTGAAAAGTGATATACTTAGACCAAATGATGTGTATAAATAATGATCAATTATTCTAACATCTTGATATCTCAACTCCTTCTCTTTCTTTGGGTTTTTAATCATCCTTAATTTGATTTGTTTTCATCTGTGGTTTGGTTAATCGACAGCTTCAAGGAACAACAAGATTACCTTTGTAAAATGGCTTATTGTCAAAATCCATCTTTTAGGGTCATAACAGAACCCAATTGTTCAACAGACAGAAAGCACGTATCAGAAAATTAGAAAAATAAAATTGGAATGTTTAAAATAATATGTCAATCCAAATGCATCTTTCTTCTGAGGAAAGATGTAATAGTTTAGTGGTTCTCCAAGACATTTGGACAAATATTTTCTTTGATTAATAAAGCGGAAAACACTAAAACTGCATAGGAAATCTACGTTCTCGGTGAGTACAAGATATGGAATCACAGTACTTTTTTTTCCTATAAGAAAAATGATATTGAGACAAGAATAACGTGAGGTTTACACAAAGTGTCAGCATTTGGATAAAGCATTAAGAGACTAATATTTCTTTAAATGTGTTGAGTGGAGATATTTACTCTTGAGCTACCTTTAAGTATTATTAAGAGTGCTGTTTTGCGTAACAATGCTAAAAAAAAAAGATGCTAAACAAACGTTTAGGATATGAAAGTATAAAGTCATTCTGAAGAATTTTCTTTGTACAATAATATAATTTAGGCAAACCAACTATCAACAATTTGTTGGCAATATTTTCAATGAACCCATTTTAATTAATTGGTGGAGTCTGAGCCACTACTAACGTAACAACTATTATACACTGAGAGTTACACAAATCAGTGCATCTTAGCATCTCTTGATGATCGGGGTTTTTTGTATACCATACAATATTGTACACATGAGGTATTTTCTTGAGAAATGAGAAAGAGATGATTGTTTAATAAAGATGGTGTGATTTTACAGAGCAAAAAAAATTGCTAATTGCCTACCATGGTAGCCTTAGTTTGTGATTCAAAAGAGGATTTTCTTTCTTTATGCCCATAAAGGAGAAGATGCATGTTTATGGATACATCATGGGCAGTTCTCCAAATTTATAGTAGGACAGGGCTTCATGTGCACATGGATTTATCAGGGTTCATTCATATCATTGCCCAGTTATTGATTATAATTTTGTAATATTGGCCTAGGTGATAGTTTAAGGCTTTGTATCAGTTTATCAACAGAGAGGGTCTATTTGTACCAACTTTCCCACTTATTACAAAACATGACTACACAGTTTGCCTGTGGATCAGTCTGAACAGGGCTGGGGAAAGAGATAAGTTACCGTATATACTCGAATATAAGCCGATCCGAGTATAAGCCGAGGTCCCCAATTTTACCCCAAAAACTGGGGTAAACTGGGGACTCGAGTATAAGCCGAGGGTGGGAAATGAGGCACCTACCGGTTGGGGAAACCCTCCCTCCCTCAGCTGAGAAGGCTGGCGGCTCCCCCGCCCCGCCCTCTCACTGCACCGGCAGGGCTTCCCCGCGCCGTCCGGTAAAATGTGAAAAAAAGAAAAAAAAAAAACTCGAGTATAAGCCGTATATACTCGAGTATAAGCCGAGGGGCTTAAAAAAAAAAAAACTCGAGTATAAGCCGTATAGACCCGAGTATAAGCCGAGGGGACGTTTTTCAGCACAAAAAACGTGCTGAAAAACTCGGCTTATACTCGAGTATATACGGTAAGTGTCACCCAAGAGAAAGCAAGCCTTAAAGATTTTTCTTGTTTCCTTGACTGTAAATACATTTTAATAGCTTGATTTTTGTTCATCCATATCCCCCCATATTATCAAATCACTAATTTTAACTTGTTTCTCTTCTGTTCAATTGTGTCCAATTCTCAGAGACTGCCTGAACAAGTCCTTGAAGGGTTTTTTTTGGGGGGGAGGGGCAAGGTTTTTCAAAAGTGGTTTGCCATTGCCTGGTTCTTAGAGCTGAGAGAAAAATGACTGGCCCAAGGCTACTCAGATGGCTCGGTTCCCAAAGCGGAATTACAATTTACAGTTCCCTGGTTTCTAGCCTGATGCGTTAACTATCACGTTAAACTGGCTCTCAATTTTAATTTAAAATTACCTAAATAAAGTTGGTAATAGGTAGGGGTTGGTCTGGGCATACTTATGTTTTAAGTGAAGAAAATGCCAAGAAGAATCCAGGCTATGCACGTCTGCAATTACTGTACATATGGATTACCCTGTCCGCAGAACCTAACATCCCCCCACTCTCCAAAACTAACCCATGTCAACCCTATCAAAGTGGATCGAAAATTTGTTTCTGGAACCAACATGGAAAGATGTTTGTGTCTCCTATCGCTGTAGATGACAATAAGGCTTTTGATAGGTATTCAACAAGACTCTTACAGGCAAACTGGAGACCACAGGATGGAATGTCATAATACCGGGAAAGTCAGAATGGCACTTCAGTTCAAAACATCAAGGACCAACACCTGATAGCTCAGCTGACTGCAGACAAAAGGAAAAACAAAACAGCACACACTGTACTAGAGCATTTGTTCACTGGTGCACAAAATGGGTTTCCCCAGTTGTCTTCCCTTCTTCTGCTTCATCAACTCTTCCAGCTCTCATTCCCACCTTTTCCAACTACTGTTGAATGAATGGTATACACTCTTTGTTCTCATTGTCCCCCTCGTGGTCTTCTTCCTCTTCAGCAGCTTCACTGGTCTCTGTGCTGTCGTTGGCCATCTGTGGGTGAGACAGAACCAAGAGGATGCACGTCAGTCAATATAATTCTCTGGCTAATGTGCAAAGCAGTCAGCATAATGGAGAAGACCTTAAATAAAAGGGTCTCCATTGTGCTGATTACCTTTCCTACCAGTTCACAAATGTGAGCCTTCTACGCATGCGCAGTAGTTGTGCATTATGTCCAGGCGGGTGGGCGGAGCCTCCCGCAGTCACCACTACCGGTTCAGAACAGAACCGGCTGAATCCCACCACTGTCCTAAAAGCAGAGGTATCACCATACCAAAACTTTGTCAAGAATTGCAAGAACAAGATGAAAGGGGAGGAACGCCATAATTTTGAGGAGTGACCTTTTAGTTCATCACCATCATCTCTTATTTTTATTTTTTTTATTTTTATTTTTATTTGCATTTATATCCCGCCCTTCTCCGAAGACTCAGGGCGGCTTACACTATGTCAAGCAATAGTCTTCATCCATTTGTATATTATATACAAAGTCAACTTATTGCCCCCAACAATCTGGGTCCTCATTTTACCTACCTTATAAAGGATGGAAGGCTGAGTCAACCTTGGGCCTGGTGGGACTAGAACCTGCAGTAATTGCAAGCAGCTGCTGTTAATAACAGACTGCATTAGTCTGTTGAGCCACCAGAGGCCCCTATGCATGCATAGATGCCCAACCCATCCAGGTTTGCATACACAGTGCCATTTTCAAGGTGTTTTGAGTAAAAGGAGAAATGATGGATCCAAGCAATGATTTGAAAAGGCACGATCACCAATTGGCAGATCTCCAAATGCATTCCAAACGGATGACTCTTATGGAATTGAAATTTTGCAAAACTTATAAAACTTTTCATCACATAAACATTATCATCAAACTTTATGATATAACCCAAATGGCATAAAATCTCTTCTATGGTCAAACTCCTGATGTTTGACAATTCAACATGGGCAGGGGTGAAATCTACTTACTTTCCTTACCGGCTCAGGAGTGCACGTGCTGCACGCATCACATGCGTGTGCAGACCTTCTGCACATGTGCAGAATGTAAAAAACCAGGAAGTAATGACACTCGAGCAGGTAGGCGGAGCTTTGCTCCGCCATTGCTACCAGATCGCCGAACTACTGGCCGCGATCGCTAGCATTTCACCCCTGAACACAGGCTATTTTCAAATAGTCACATCTCTGAATATCTCCCTGAAATTTAAGAACTTAAATTTAAATTTAAGTTAAATTTAATTTAATTTAATATAATTTAAATTTAAAAATTTCCAGTGAAGATAGAACATTAGAAGTTCTGCCATTGTTTGAAGGCATAAAGGAATCTGGTAATAAAAATGCTTCTGAAACAATAACCCACCAGGTCACCTAGGGGACTAATAAAGGGTGCGAAGGTTTCCTCAATATTCACATATTGATCAATGTTGGATTTGAAATCTTCTACTTCTTGTAACTTACCAAAGGAGTAGGTGTCTTCTCCACATCCAGAATTAATTTTCCTATATTACCTCTGTCGTGGATTCTTTGCATTGCTTCCTTCACCTATAATCAATAGATCTTAAATATTAATCCTCTTTTGTGATACAAAAGCAAATCAAATCAAAGCCAAAATATCCCCCTACAACTGTATTTGAGCACAAGTATGTTTCCTAGGATATGTAAAAAAATATATGCCCATGTTGACTTTTAGTATAAGCTCAAGAAAGACATGGAATTAATTACACATCACAAGAAAAGAAAATATTGTATCACCAGAATATCACAGCACTAGGAAGGCTGCTGTCTAAAACCTGTTTTAGCAGTTTCTAGGAGGAGGGGGTAAAACTATTTTCCAAAGCACCTGAGGGCCAGAGAAGGAATAATGGATGGAAACTGAACAAGGAGTCATTCAAACTGGAAATAAGGAGAAATTTTCTGACAGTGAGAGCAACCAACCAATGGAACACCTTGCCTTCGAGCGTTTTGGGAGCTTCATCATTTCAAGAAGAGACTGGACTGCCATCTGTTAGAAATGATGTAGGGTCTGCTTGGGCAGGGGGTTGGATTAGATGATCTACAAGCAGTGGTGAAATCCAATTTTTTTTACTACCGGTTCTGTGGGCGTGGCTTGGTGGACGTGGCAGGAGAAGGACACTGCAAAATCCCCATTCCCTCCCCATTTCAGGGGGAAGGATATTGCAAAATCTCCATTCCCACCGCACTCTGGGGCCAGCCAGAGGTGGTATTTACTGGTTCTCTGAACTACTCAAAATTTCCACTATTTGTTCTCAGAACTGCTCAAAAAATTTTATTTTAATTTTATTTTGTCACAACAGTATACACAAGCATCAACATAAAACAATAACACATCATATAAGCATATATATGAGCAAAAATAAGCAATAATTATATAGAATAGAATAGAATAGAATAGAATAGAATAGAATTTTTATTGGCCAAATGTGATTGGACACACAAAGAATTTGTCTTGGTGCATACGCTCTCAGTGTACATATTAATTTGATATATTGAAAGGAAACAATAGGACAGGAACGGTAGGAACTTTTGTGCTCTTATGCACGCCCCTTATAGTCCTGTTAGGAATGAGGTCAATAGTAGACAGTTTTTGGTTAAAGCTTTTGGGATTTCGAGAAGAGACCACAGAGTCAGGTAGTGTGTTCCAAGCGTTAACAACTCTGTTACAAAAGTCATATTTCCTGCAATCAAGATTGAAGTGGTTAACATTAAGTTTAAATCTGTCGTTTGCTCTTGTATTATTGCGATTGAAGCTGAAGTAGTCTTTAGCAGGAAGGACATTGCAATAGATGACAATGCGATAGAAGCACATTGCAATTTCTGCTACTGGTTCTCCAGAACCTTTAAGAACCTGCTGGATTTCACCCCTGCCTACAGGGTCCCTTCCAACTCTGTCAATCTGTTCCCTAGGAGTACATGTTTGGAGATTTCTCTTGTGCAAATGTGTCTGGCAGAAGTAGGAACACAATGCCTCCAGAAGACTTAGACTAAAGCTCTTAGAATTCTTCAGTATTGTCCATGTGTGTCAGCCCTACAAGGTTGCATCAGATCAGGAAATTCACTCTACAGGAAAATTAGACTGAAACTTTTTAGTGATAAGCTACAATAACAATTGCAGGTCTGCTTGTGTTTTCACTTCTGTCTTTTACACGTTTTCTTCTAATACTGTCCTACCCCCCTGGGCTTAGCACATGCTTCTTCTCTCTCTGTTCTTCTAATGATGCTTTTTCCAAGGTTATCTCTCTCACACTATGTGACTTTAGAGAATAGTAATGTAATAAAAGCATCTGGAGAACACCCCTGATGGATACAATGGAAGGGCCATGTGCAATCCCATTTCTATCTTCCTGGGAGGATATTGCCAGAATATTCATGAACTGGAATGGAGACATGGGAACAAGGTCAGTCATTGAACAGTCATAGCAACTGGGTCAGCCAATGGGGACTGTTTGGAAACTGAAACTGTATTTGCTGGAGGCAGCAGGGAGCCTTAGCAAACAAGTCTGGTCTTGTCTGTCTACTGAATTGAAACTGAAACTCATCTCTGCTATTCTCTCCCCTGCCTGTGTGTGCCTGTAACTCTCTACCACGTTGGAAGAATCTGCTGTTGGTATTGTATGTGTTATTATTTATATAAAGATAAGTTAATGAATCCTGCTGAATCAGTTATCTGTGTGTGCTTTCTGGATGTGATTTCTGCAACAAACTATGACAGATATCGCACTGATTATCACTTTGGAAGATAAGAACTCTGGATTTACATTCCATGCTATGATTTGTTTTTGTTTTTTAATGATTGCTGGGGCTCCTTTGCTGTTACATGGACAGCATGATATGATACATGGACAAATTCCTATAATCATGGAGTTAAATAATACATTTATACCTTAGCTCAATTCAAAGAGAGTTTAGGCTGTAGTATACAGTGCATATAATAAAATGCAGTAAACAATACAATGGCAAAACCAGAAAGCATTACATTGATGTAATAAAACCAGATTATAACACATGATATGGTTATAAAAATATAGAAATTTTGGTGGAGAACGTCATCTACATTATTCCAATTGCTGCATAACCTTACGCATGTGGCAGTTGCTATGGGCGACTTTCATCCAGTCTTTGAGCTCTGAGGTTCCTTTTAAGACATCTACCTGAAGTACCTGAGCTGAAATCTCTCCAAAATACCCCATAAAGCAGCAATTGTGAAGTTGTTATGGTTAAGAAAACTACATGAGCACATCCTGAAGTTACCAGATTGTAAAGAGGCAAGATGGAATGATTGATTATTTTGTCACCATTAGCAATTTCCAGACTGTAGGTGGGCTACAGCTGGAAAAGCTTAGCTTTCAACTCTCCATCTTAGTAGGGATGGGTTCACACAAACACACACACACACACACACGTTATATTGCATGTTTAGTAACTATCCACGGATCTATCATTATCTTTCTATCTTCTTTTCTCCTGGTAGCTCAGAGAAAGGGAAGGTTTCTCTCATTGCATTCCCACAACTCCCAAGGAAGGGTGTTCGGCTGAGGGTACATCACTCAACTTGAGAGCAAGTGGGGATTTCAACCTGCATCTGCTTTATACAAGCCCAATGTTAACAAGTGGTCTCCAAACCATCTAGTTTATCAGTTCTGAATATGGTTTGTTCAATAACAATTAGGGACTAACTTACTTCATGCAAGTCATCATTATTTCAGTCATCTATTTAACATATGGGCTCCAGATGTTGTTGAATGGTTCTCAGCACCATTCATATGCTAGCCAGCTCTGATCAATAGCATCCAAACAATTTTCTCCTCTAAAGAACGCAGACACTTTATTGTTCAGCTGAATTAAAGAACCTTTTGACTTTCAATGGTTTCCAATCCTTGCTTTAATTTGAAATTTCGCTAACGGTATAGAATGATTAGCAGCTAACTGCAATTTTACAAGCCCTTAAGTCTACAGAGAACAAATGTTTCAATTGCTTCTACGCTATCAAGGGAAAAAATAATCATGCTGTCTATGTATCATTTGTTCTTTGAAAATATAGCTGTGCCTCAGGAGCTACTCAAATGCCACATTATAGACAAAAAAAAAATTACTTGTGCTTTCTGTGACAATATATGCACTTAATATGGAGGAGGAAAAAGAGGAAAGAGGTTATTAAGGCTTCTGTACACTTTATAGATGTTTTCACACTACAATGAAGTGATTAATCAAGAGTTATTGAATAAACACAGTTCATTGGATGACACAACATTGCCTATACCAATATGATGGCTTTTGAAACCATTCTGACTGAGTCTTTGTCTGTAGTTTGTTTGGGTTTGAAAAACAAAATCCAGGGAAAATAAGCTGTCATGGAAGCAATAGCTAAGGACGAAGGGGAAAGTAGCCTGAAAGAAATCCCAAACAATTCTCCAAGGAAGGAGGTACCTTTCCTTTCAACCTTCACAGAACATCAGATGCAAACCCTTTCTTTAGCTGTGATCAACTGAATTAGCCTTCTACTTTGTTCAGCTGAGATTCCAGTGACATCTCCAGCTAGCTACCCAAAGTAACTCTAAGCCACTCACAACCATGACAAATGGTACCAGACACCTAAGCTAGATATGGGGGATCTGCTACAGTATATGAAGATTCCCATTCTTATGATATTTGTTCACATATCATGCAAAGCTTGTTTAACCGTAGTTTGTTGTTAGTTCACAGTTGCCCGAAACGTGGTTTTAAAAGCACAATTTATTGGCTTATACAACAAGCTGAAATCAAACCACATCATGGCTTAATCAACATGTGAAGACAGCTTCTCTCTTCCACTAAAAGCATTTAATTTAATCTTACCTCCATTGCAAGAGAAGGGACGCGGTGGCTCAGGGGCTAGGATGTTGAGCTTGTCAATCGAAAGGTCGGCAGCTCAGCGGTTCAAATCCCTAATGCTGCCATGTAACGGGGTGAGCTCCCGTTACTTGTCCCAGCTTCTGCCAACCTAGCAGTTTCGAAAGCATATAAAAATGCAAGTAGAAAAAATAGGGACCACCTTTGGTGGGAAGGTAACAGCATTCTGTGCGCCTTTGGCGTTGAGTCATGCCGGCCACATGACCATGGAGACGTCTTCGGACAGCGCTGGCTCTTCGGCTTTGAAACGGAGATGATCACCGCCCCCTAGAGTCGGCAACGACTAGCACATATGTGCGAGGAGAACCTTTACCTTTTACCATTGCAAGAAAGTTACTCTTCTCCGAAGCATTCTATTCAAATTCCTCTCATTTGATGGAAAGGGGAAAATATACCGATGCCTGCCACTCAATTTTTTTTAATAGAAAAAAAGAATGGGAAAGGGGGAAAAAAGCTATGGGAGAGTATTTTTTCTCCTTCTCCTTCTACTTCCGGCCACTTTTGCCAAAATGTAAGCAAAACAAACCCATTTGTACATCTCCAAATTCATGCCCACTTCCTGCCTCTAGAGAAATCTGTTCATAAGAGCTGCAGCCAAATCTAGTGGGACACACAAGCCAATAGCAAAAATGAATTGTTGCTACAACTGTAGTACGAAGAGGGAAAGAAAACAGGTCTCCATTGTGTTCATGCTCTAGATAACTCACAAAATGTAGCATCTGATCATTAGGATCTGTTCCCAATTCAATATTGGGTGTGCTTGTATTTCTGTAACTAAAGTAGACTTGACATTCATTCCAGTGATAAAGTTCTACACTTCTGTAAAAATTTAAATGAGCTTTTCCTATGTTAGTACTTTCCATACATTATAGGCATCTAACCATCCATGGAAAGGCAACCGTATGAATACTATTATATTTTGCTTTGATGGAGATAAGGAGGCAACCATTTTTCTCTGCCAAATTCCAGAACCTTCCATTGCACATAATATTCCATCATTCCTGATAGCCAATTATTTGAATGGGCAGAATAATCTTTCTACTTGGATGATCAGAGCTTAATATAAGAATGGGTAATATTTGTGTGTGGTATCTTTATCTCAGAAAAAAAATGTTTTCTTTACTCCTTATTTTGCCTCAGGAGGAGTGCTTAAAAGACTATTAACTCATTTTGTACAATGCTGACCTTTGGCTGCAAACTGCCCCACTTCTCACAGGAGATTAGAACATTCGCATAATCTGCATTACTAATAATACTAACGAACGGCAATAAAATGTAACATTTTATCAACAGTATCAACATTTTAACACAGTATCAACAGTAGAGACCTTTAAATTTCATATCATAAGATCTAAAATGGACAGCTAGCATCAAAAACGTCATCAAAAAAGCACAACAAAGAATGTTCTATCTGCGCCAACTCAGAAAGCTCAAACTGCCCAAGGAGCTGCTGATCCAGTTCTACAGAGTGTTGTGACCCAGGCCTAAATAGGTAGTAGGAAACTCAGTCAGTGAAAAAAACAAACTTTATTATAACAGCTGAGAATTACTTCATTCCCAGCGTAGTTCAACTAAATTAAATTAAAGAAAATTCCTCCCAACACAAATTCCTCAGTCGTATGGCAAACCTTGGTCCAATTATGCAAACTGCCGAAGGCCTTTCTTGACAAACGTTCAGAAGTCACAGATACAAAAAATAAATGCAAGAAGTAGACAAAGAAGACGACGAAGCTACCAACATTATTTTCCAGCAAAGCCCAAATGCTGTTGCCGATCTATTTTAAGCCTTATGGGAGGGCCCAATCATCCCTTGGCCCTACTCCTGAGTTGTCCTCTTTGCTTGAGCTGCTCTTGCCTTCTGGCAGCTCTTCTCATGTGTGCATTAGGAACAGGCTCCTCCTGTTCCTCTGTCTCACTACTATCAGTCTCTGGAGGCTCTGGAGTCCGCACCTCACTCCCCGAATGCCCTGGCCCCATCTCAGCCTCATCGCTGTCCGACTCCGTTGCCAGCTCTGCAGGCTGTTGGCGGACCATAACACAGAGGAATTATTGAGTCTGTCATCTGCACCTCTATAACTGTCTGGTTTGGTTCTGCAACCCAACAAGACAGACACAGACTTCAGAGGATAATTAGAACTGCAGAAAAAACACTGGCTACCAACCTGCCTTCCATGGAGGACCTGTATACTGCATGAGTCAAAAAGAGGGCTGTGAAAATATTTACAGACCCCTCACATCCTGGACATAAACTGTTTCAATTCCTACCCTCAAAACGATGCTATACAGCACTGCACACCAGAACAACTAGACACAAGAACAGTTTTTTCCCGAAGGCCATCACTCTGCTAAAGAAATAATTCCTTCAACACTGTTAACTATTAACTAAATCTGCACTACTATTAATCTTCTCATCGTTCCCATCACCCATCTCCTTCCACTTATGACTGTATGACTGTAACTTTGTTGTTCGTATCCTTATGATTTACATTGATATTGATTGTTTCCTGATTGCTTATTTGTACTCTATGACTATCATTAAGTATTCTACCTTAGAATTCTTGATGAATGTATCTTTTCTTTTATGTACACTGAGAGCATATGCACCAAGACAAATTCCTTGTGTGTCCAATCACACTTGGCCAATAAAGAATTCAATTCTAGTCTAGTCTAGTCTAGTCTAGTCTAGTCTATCTGACAAGCTAGATAGCAGCACTTGGTCACTTTTATGAATTCTCAAAAAGCTAAGGAGCTGGAACTCTCAGGAGTGAATGCTAGATTCGAAAGGCAAAACATTAACCTGGGTTAAGTAAACAACGATTTAGACAGTTTCCAAAAATAGCACCAGCCAAGTGGTTACCGGGAGTGGAGCCTGACTTTATTTCTATAATTCTTTTGAAAAGTATTCAATGGGTAAAATAAACAGAACAAAACCATCACTAGATAAAACTGAAAGACAATAGTTGGGTTCCTTCAGCACAGTTGGACATAATCCGCGATCTAAGGATTACAGTTCTTATTACATGCCAAACTAAACACAAATAATGCCAACCTCTTAACACCTGGCAGAATAAAGCATGTTTTTATTATTCTCTAAAGCAGAAAAGGAGAATTTACTTCTCTGTAATTTTCGAGCAGGCAAAGAGCTACTAAATTTGTTTATGCTTATTGGAATAACATTTGGAAGTCACTTCTTTGTGTATTTTTTTTCTCTTTCTGTAATATATTTTTATCTTTTTCTTCCTTTTACATTTTACAACTATTTTATTTTTCTTTCTTTAAATTTAGTTTATTTACTATATTTTACTGTAATTGAAAAATTCTTAATTAAAAATGATATGTGAATGCTTGGAATTGGGAAGTTGATATAAGATTAAAAGAATTTTACACATGCCACAGTGAAATGCTTGTACGTCTGAGTTTATTATAGAGACAGTAGTCAGATATTAATAGACAATGCTCCTTAATCTCAAATGTTGATTTTGTCGATATGGAAAATATCATACTGATTTGGATGTGCTACAGGTAGCCTTTAATACAACATGGGACTTTTCTGAAGGGAATAGGATAGGATAGGATAGGATAGGATAGGATAGGATAGGATAGGATAGGATAGGATAGGATAGGATAGTGTTATATTGTAGGTTCAGGTGCCAGCAAGTTGTAGGCAGGACTCTGGATAGCAGGTAATTTACTTTATTAACCTTAACATAGCTAACAGCAGTGACAAATACCAACGAACAAAAAACTCTCTCCCTCTCTGTTGACAGCCTTTTTATACCGGCTGTCAACTGGCTTAGCCAATCAACACAGAGAAGTACTATCCTCTTTCATCCATTCATGCATTTGGCTACCTTAAGAGAGTCAAGTCCACACGTCTTAAAGTTGCCAAGGTTGGAGACCCCTGTTCTAGTCCAACCCCCTGCTTAGGCGGGAAACCCTACACCGCTTCAGACAAATTGGTATCCAACATCTTCCTAAAAACTTCCAGTGCTGGAGCATTCACAACTTCTGGAGGCAAGTTGTTCCACTGATTAATTATGCTAACTGTCAGGAAATTTCTCCTTAGTTCTAAGTTGCTTCTCTCCTTGATTAGTTTCCACCCATTGCTTCTTGTCCTCCCCTCAGGTGCTTTGGAGAATAGCTTGACTCCCTCTTCTTTGTGGCAGCCCCTGAAATATTGGAACACTGCTATCAAGTCTCCCCTAGTCCTTCTTTTCATTAAACTAGACATACTCAGTTCCTGCAACCGTTCTTCATATGTTTTAGCCTCCAGTCCCCTAATCATCTTCGTTGCTCTTCTCTGCACTCTTTCTAGAGTCTCAACATCTGTTTTACATTGTAAAAAATATTTAAAGCTTTCTAGTCCACACCAGTGACAGAAGAGTTAAAGGAGACACTTTTGGTCTATCACTCTTCTCCCTGTCTGTTTTACCCCAGTGGTGCTAAGGAACAAGCTACTAAAACATGCCACTGCAAATTATGAGGATCAGGTCTCCATGGTTACAGGTCATGTGGCCTAAAATTACAAGCTTTTAGCGTCAGAGTTACTTTGGTAACGCCAATTGCGCACGTAGCTCATCCAGATCTTGGCCAAATTGATAAAAGCATCTGTCTGGTTTTCTCTCTTGATGCTCATCCAGCTGCTGGCATTAACCCGCTGACAGCAAGCATTTATGCTGTCACAAGCACTCCTAAAAGCCACAACTGTTCCCTGGATATGTGAAGAAGAGTAGAATCCCAACCACTGACTATGTTCGCACAACATACTTGGGTAGGCTAATGAAAGATTTAGGAGCTGCATGCACTCAAAAAAATTAGATTGGCTAGTTTTAATCTTAGTTCATTGTGGCTTTGTAGATTATGCAAGCCAACCTTTTTTGATTGTACAATCTGAAACCCACTGGAGTGGATTACAATCAGTTAATAAAATCAGTAAATGGGTTATGTGAACACAGGTCCTAAGAACTGATTAGTCTCATTCCAATGTATGTGATATTAATGGAAACACAAATTTCCTGTGTGTATACATAATTCCACAATCCTTTTATACAAACAACCAAAAACAGTAAGGTTCTTGAAAAGGGAGGAAGGAAGGGTGGATGAAGGCTGTTCAACAGCATTGCTTCTCTTCCCATGATCCCAAATGACCACCTACCATTTGTTTACATGCAGGCATGTATGCCTACATAACAGCTTGTTTTATTTCTAAATGGTTTGGTGAGATTATTATTCTGAATGGCAGGATATAAAGAACTGTAAATAAAGCAACAACCAATAATTCCAGTTCTTATCATCATTACAGTCAACACGAATGTGGGGAGGAAGTGTTTGGAAACTTTGAAGTTACCCAAACCAATTCAGCACACCGGGCGGAAGGGAAATGAAGAACAAGGCAAAACATTGAAAAACAGCCCGAAAGTTTCAGTGGCCCAGTCAACCAAAGTTTTGAACTTCTCTGTTCCTTCCTGGCCATAAATCATTTTAGCTGATGAAAGTATTCCATAACATTCCTAGGCAATCCTCATATCAATTTTTGTGCTGTGAACTGAACTCATGTTAATTTATATAATCAAGGTTGTAGAAAGGATGTTCTCAAGGCTATCAGGCAGACTATAGCAGGAAATCAACTCCACCGGAAGGCTAAAACTAGAGTAGAGTAGAGTAGAGTAGAGTAGAGTAGAGTAGAGTAGAGTAGAATAGAATAGAATAGAATAGAATAGAATAGAATAGAATAGAATAGAATAGAATAGGGATAGGGATAGGGATAGGGATAGGGATAGGGATAGGGATAGGGATAGAACAGAACAGAACAGAACAGAACAGAACAGAATAGAATAGAACAGAAGACTTGAAAGGGAAGTCTTCTAGTCCAACCGCCTGATCAGGCAGGAAACCCTATACCATTTCAGACAAATGGTTATCCGATCTCTTCTTAAAAACTTCCAGTGTTGGAGTATGTACAACTTCTGGAGGCAAGTTGTTCCACTGATTAATTGTTCTAACTGTCAGGAAATTTCTCCTTAGTTCTAAATTGCTTCTCTCCTTGATTAGTTTCCACCAATTGCTTCTTGTCCTGCCCTCAGGTGCTTTGGAGAATAGTTTGACTCCCTCTTCTTTGTGGCAACCCCTGAAATATTGGAACACTGCTATCATGTCTCCCCAAGCCCTTCTTTTCTATTACTTTGATCAAGATTGCCTATATTAAGAGAACTTTGCAAGTTGGATTGTGCTGTTCCTCTTCCTTAAACTCCTTAAACACATTTGCTCTGATGAGATTCAACACACTCCCTTCAGCAGTTATCAACAATAAATACCAATAAAGAAAAAAAATCCCTCCCACAAATGACCTTGCTCCAGTGACTCCCATAGGGGAAGTTGTATTGTAATTTTTATTTGGGTCAGCATGAGGTCAAATAAATCCAGCCACTCATAAAGGAATTCCCAGAGAGAGACAATAAATGATAAATCTCCCATCTTTCAAAGACCTGTAAAATCAGTATCAGCCATAATATAGTGAAATTTTGCCTACAAGAGGAAGGCAACAAATATTGTTCAATAAAACGGTATTTCTCAGATAGCTTTCCTATTTTCTCCCCTCCCTATTCAATCACTACTACAGTACTACAACGAAGATTCCATCACTGAATAGTGGGAATATCAGATTGGCCTTCCACTTTCCTCTTGTATCTACTCTGTTTTCCCAAAAATAAGACCCAACTGGAAAATAATCCTAGCATGATTTTTCAGGATGCTTGTAATATAAGTCCTACCCAAAAAATAAGCCCCAGTTAAGATTGTCAACCAGATGGAGGTGTTTAGTACTGTATATCCCCCCAAATAAGACCTAACTGGAAAATAATATGGGCAAATAAGTGCTAGATGGAAAGAAGATCAAAAAATTGGTATAATGCAAAGGGAGGAAAATTTAATAAAGCAAATTAGAAATCAGACCCAGGAGCATATAAAGAGATTGTATAATGTGTTGCTTGAAATAGATTCGGAAAAGGATTTGGTAAAGGATTGTATGATAAAATGGGCACAGAATATTCAGGAACCAATAATGTTGGAAACATGGGAGAAAATTTGGGTTAGAAATGTTAAGTTTACACAAGCACAGAATTTAAGGAAAAATTTTTATAAGATGTTTTATAGATGGCATTTAGATCCCAAAAAATTATCATGTATGTATCCTAATATCCAAGCGAAATGTTGGAGGTGTGATTGTGATGATGCTACATATTTTCATATTTGGTGGACTTGCAAGAAAATTAAGGTCTTTTGGATAAGAATTTGGTGGATTATTCAAAATGTACTGAAGAAGAAGATAAAGTTCCTGCCACAATTTTTCCTTTTGGGAATTATAACGGATTGTACAGGGATTGAGACTAAATTGATTCTGAATTTAATAACAGCAGCAAGACTGTTGATTGGACAATACTGGAAGAAAGAAGAGATACCTACAATAGAAGAATGTATATTGAAAGTTATTAATTTGGCTGAGATGGCTAAAATCTCAGCGTTTTTAAAAGACAATACGCAGGAAAGATATTTAATTGAATGGAAAAAATGGATTGATTATCTACAAAACAGATATCAGATTAAGAAATATCAGATTGCCTTTGAATAATTAGAAAGTTATTTTATGTAATGGGAGGGGTTGGGAGATGAAAAGCTTTGGATGTGGTTATTTGGATTGGAAGGAAAATTTTATTCTATGTTTGGTTTATGTATAACAATACCTTGTGATTGACCCGGGAAGCCGGGGGGGGGGGGAGGAGGGAGGGGAGAAGGGGGTTTTTTGGGAGGGAGGGGGGAAAAAGGGGGAAAAATGTTTTTGTTTTTTAAAACTCTTTCAATAAAAAAAAAAAAAAGACCTAACTGGAAAATAAGCCATAATGTGTCTTTTGGAGCAAAAATTAATATAAGATCCGATCTTATTTTGGGAGAAACATGGTAAGAACATGGGAAAGCTGGAACACAATGAGACAATTCCCCATATATCTGCAAATGAAGCTTCTAGGTCAACAACAGTACTGTGAATTTAAAAACCACAGTTGATCTTTCAATGACCAGGGTTGCATGTTCCTTTATAACTGTCACTATTAATATCTTGGCAATGACATTTTACCCCAGGGGTAATATCTCAAATATCCATAAAGGTTTATATTTGATCTTCCATATCACAACGCTCAGGGGGAATATAATATATTACATTTAGAGTGGCTGACAGAGGGGGTTTATGGGAAATTGTGTGTCGAATTCAATAATGTAGCCAGTAAATATTTGAATTCCAAAATGTTTAGCTCATCCTTCTAAAATATTAACACTCTTGTTTTTTCGTGCAGAGTTAGGCTTTTGGCAGAGAACTGCTGGAGTTTATTCTGATAAATTTTTTGAAATGACAAATTAACAAAACAAGCCAGTCTGCAGTACCAGCTGCCTGGCACAAAACTCAGTGATAATAGCCATTTAAAAGCCAGCACAGAGCAAAATGTTTGGTAGGAACCATGAAATAGGAACATGTTTTTAGTGGTTTGACAGATTCATTGATGAGATAAATTTTGGAATCCAGATAATCAAACACACGGTCCAACTGTAAAAAAATATTTTCTTGCAGACATTTCATTACCAAACAAGGTAACATCATCAGTACTGGTACACTACTGGGATAGCAGGCTGGCAAATCTAGGTGCTGGTACTTCCCTCTAGGTAGTATAGACAAGAAACAACAAACTATGATTTGTTTTAAGCTTCCTGTGTTTCTGGCTGGCCAAGTCTCTCTCTCTCATATGGGCAAGTAATCATCATTGGATGCACAATGGACATTTTAATCGTACAATATGGGACATATTTTGTCCAAGTCTGAACAGAAATAACTTTGGCTTCTATATTACAATCTTAGATGTCCCCTGGATAGGAAGCGCCCTAATTCTAATCAAGTTTCTCATGTGGAGCTTAAAAGACATTATAGAAATATCTAGGAAGGGGTCATGATTGTATTATAAAAGGGATGGGAAACTTTGGTTCTGTCATTTCGGATATCTAGATGCCAAATCCTCTGCTTTGGTTAAGTCAGGATTTTATCAAATTGCAAAGCACTGCAAAGTACAGACAAAGTAGGACAGCCGTATGCCAAATCATCATCACTTTTGCTTTAAGGCAGAAAAGAATCTAACTAGCAAGATGAGATAAACTAAGGAAGCTTCCTAGCAGACCTGCTTTCAGCCAGAATCTAAGATCTCAGAGGCTTAATTGGTGCCTAAGGGAAATGCAGGCTAAAGCTAAACATGTTAGGACATCGGAAGTTGATTAAGGAACTCCTAGTAAGATTTTCCAGAATTGTGATTAGATTATTTCTAAACTTGGAGATTCCTCATAACACACAACTGAGCATCACAGAATATCGAACTCCGAAATTCAGCTTTAACTAGTTGAAAGGGAACATAATTATTACCTGGGGCATAATTATTATCAAACTGATTGGCAAATTTATATAACTGCAAAAGATGGTTTGGAGGCTTGTCCAAGAAGCTCTCTTGTTTTAATAGGCCAGCAGGTAGGAGGATATCAGCTTCCCTAATATTCAAAAAGAAGCAGTAACGTTTTAAATTGGAGCCCCAATTTAAAATACCCTTGCTGATAGATGAAAATCACCAGGGATTCAATTTAGCATTCAAATATGGAATGCTATTTTCTGTGCTAATACAAGCAATGGAATTAAATTCTATATATATAAAAATGGCTGTGTATGTGTGTATGGTCCAGCATAACTCTGGAACGCCTCAAGCTATTTCAACAAAACTTGGTATACAGATGACTTACGCTCTGGAAAAAAATACTGTGGGGGGTAAGACACCCCTAACACCCTTCGGGGTGTGTGTGTTCTGTTAAGATACAGCCTGTTGTGCCTTAAAATGGCTTCTACTGGACTGCCTTAAAATGCTTCTACTGTACAGCACAGTGGAGTTGCCATGGTAACGGCTTCACAGTACTCCACAAGGGGGCTCCCTCTGATAAGTGGGAAAATCCAAGATTAGAAATTACATTTGGTCTGGACATTTTTAACAAGGCTTTGATTATTCTTGAGGACAAATGTATGGCCATGATCAATAAAATATTACTACAATTCGGCCTGCCAGCATCACTACGAGACTGACATGATCTACTTCACACAGATTATATACGTGAAAAGAACTACAATGTTGAACAGCTTAGTGCATATATCACACACAAGAAGCCACTTCTAAATCAAGATCAGAAAAAAGCACACCAAAGGATCATGGATCAGCTAGCAAAACAACAAGGTGGTATCATTTTATCTGACGCTTCTGGCGGCAAAGGGAAACCATTTTTACTAATTTAATTCTCACTGAAATCAGGACTCCGGGTGAAGTTGCTTTTCCTGTCTAATACAGGATTGGGATAATATATATATATATTATATATTTTATAAAGACCACAACACTTTCATATATATATGAAAGTGTTTTGGTGTGCTAGCAGCCTGTGGAGCTGGCAATGGAGTCGGACAGCGATGAGGCTGAGGAAGACCCGGATGAGGGCTCTGTGTCAGAGGCAGACGTGGGGCCAGGGCCATCGGGGAGTGATGTGCAGACTCCAAAGCCTCCAGAGGCTGACAGTAGTGAGGCAGAGGAACAGGGGGAGCCTGCTCCTAATGCACGCATGAGAAGAGCTGCCAGAAGGCAAGAGCAGCTAAAGCAAAGAGGATGACTCGGGAGTAGAATCATCTCTTGGCCCCTCCCATAAGGCTTAAAAGACCAGCAACGGCATTTGGGCTCTTTGCCAGAAAACAACATTGATAGTATTGCTCCTTGTCTTGCTGCATTTATTTCTTGTTGGCGTCTTCTGCTTTTGAACTTTTGCCAAGAAAAGCCTTTGGCAGTTTGCCTCATTAGACCAAGGTTGGTGATAAGACTGAAGAATTGTGTTATGAAAAATTTGCTTTGATTTAGTTTGGACTATGCTGAGAATGAGTTAATTCTCAGCTGTTCTAATAAAGTCTGTTTGTTTTTGAATTGATTGTGTTTACTACTACCTACTTGGGCCTGGGTCACAACAGTAAGCAGTAACAATGCCAAGACAAGGACAGACTGTAAATCCTTCATAGTTTAAAACTAGAATTGTCTCTGTGAGGAGAGAAATTCACTACAGTCACAGTCTTTCAATGTATACTACAATTTTTCCTGCCCACGTGATTTGCTTCGATGATCCTGAGCTATAGATACAAACTCACTGTCATAAAAGCAACTATTTGAAGAATCCATTTATTCTTCCCAATTTTTTTATTTTGGAGCATGGAGAACTGGGATCCTGGCTTAAATCTGTCTCTCCTCAAAGTGTTTTGTTCTTAAATTTAATTAGAAATCGTTTAGAATTTGTCTTCAGCTGTGAATATTTAGAAATATCGTTTCGGCCAGATGGTGTAGATCAATGATGGCGAACCTTTTCAGCACCTAGTGCCCAAACTGGAATGCATTGTGCATGTGCACGCAGGCATGTGCAGGCGCCGAAACACCGGAAATCCCAAAGACCAGCAGACACAGAAGAACTGAACTGAAACCAGAAGAGCAGCTGGTGATGGCATGCATGCCCACAGAGAGGACTCTGTGTACCACTTCTGGCATGCGTGCCATAGGTTCGCCATCATGGGTGTAGATGATCCCATCTCTCTCTATTTTCATTTGTTTAGGACCAAAGCCCATTCTAGTTAATTTCAAGCAGAGTAAATTGAGGTAACCTCTGTCATGTTTAGCATTTAATTGACAGGTTGTTCCTTGCATTCACCTTCAAATGTGAGTTCTTATTGGTTGGTTCTAGGCTTATAAATCTTTTCCTAGTTCTGCTACCTTGCCAGAATTTGCCAACGATAATAATGGCAAATTGATAAGGTAAAGGTAAAGGTTCCCCTCGCACATATGTGCTAGTCGTTCCTGATTCTAGGGCAGCGGTTCTCAACCTGTGGGTCGGGACCCCATTGGGGGTCGAATGACGATTTGCCAGGGATCGCCTAAGACCATCGGAAATATGGGAAGTATACTTGCAAGTTGAAGAATCGCGCTCCAATGGTTGACTCCACAAGCCAGCTGCAGGCTCTTCAAATCACTAGCCGAATTCGGCTTGAGGCGTGATCAATTTAAAAAGAGAGAAATCTTTGCTCTGATGTCTCCCTCTCAAGCCAGCTGCAATCACTCCATATCACTAGCCTAATCTGGCTCCAGGCGCGATAAACTTAATAGGGGAGGAGTCTCCGCTTTAATGCCTCCGTCCTCAAGGCAATCACAAGCAGTTCAGATCACTAGCCAATACAGCTTCAGATGCGATAAATTCAAAACAAAAATAATTTTACGGTTGGGGTCGCCACATCATGCGGAATTGTATTAAAGGGGTCGCCACATAATGGAGAATTGTATTAAAGGGGTCACAGCACTACAAAGGTTGAGAACCACTGTTCTAGGGGATGGTGCTAATCTCCGTTTCAAATCCAAAGAGCCAGTGCTGTCTGACAACGTCTCCGTAGTCATGTGGCTGGCATGACTCAATGCCAAAGGCGCACGGAACGTTGTTACCTTCCCACCAAAGTGATCCCTATTTTTCTATTTGCATTTTTTATGTTCTTTCGAACTGCTAGGTTGGCAGAAGCTGGGACAAGTAACGGGAGCTCACCCTGTTACGCAGCGCTAGGGATTCGAACCGCTGAACTGCTGACCTTTCGATCGACAAGCTCAGCATCTTAGCCACTAAGCCACCGCAATTTGCATCCCTTCGGCAAATTGATAGGCCTATTCAAATCTCAGTTTACTATTAACATTGATTCATTCTAAATCCAGTTCACTTGATTACAGGAACTACTGGTGTGTTGGAAGAAAATAAGAAAGGTAGCACTGATCCACCATCTAACTTTATTACTAGATTTTGAACCTCCAATGTTTATTTATTAGCGAAACCAGAAGAGAAAGACATTGCAAAGACATTGTTTTTCCTCAATGCCAGCACATCACTCTCCTTGGTCTTTTTCCCACTGAAAGATTGATCTGCATGACAAAAGAAATGTTGTCATGGAAATATCAAGTATGAACAGTTCATTTCATTTGTTTAGCTTGGGGAGGACAAGTCTCAATTAACAAAATCAGTGTTCTATTTCTAATATTTAGTTTGACAATGTGAACTTTACCATAACAAAGGAACCAACATATCGATTTAATATCCACCCATACATAACTGATATACATGGATATAGTTATTAGGTTTTATTTCCCGTGGATACCTGTGATATTTGTTCACACAGTCAATCATCAGTAAAAACACCTCATAGCAGAACAGTCATGATATTTTGTATTAGGCCAGAACTAAGAAACACACAAGGCAGAGAGAATAATCAATAATGAAAGTAATGGACTCAAATTCCCCAAGTGAAGTCTGCAGACCCCTCGCTTACAAGACTGGCTTTGAGATAAACTAGAATCTCTCTTGTCAGAAAGTTTCATGCTTAGCAGTAGCATCTGGGAATCTAAGACAAAACACTTGAAAGTATCTTCAATTGGAGATGGTGGTTTGAACATTGAAGAAGTAGACAGCAGAAGATTTCAAACACCCCTACGGCCTCACTTGGAACAACAATTTGCTGGGCCCTAGTGTTCAGCTACTAATGATCTGTCCAGGGTACTGAAAGCTCATTCTCTCTCAGTGCTTTTTCTTAACTACTTGAAATCTTCACAGGGACTATTTTCTGATGTCAGCTTTGGAAGCCATATTTTAGGCCGGAAGCATTGGCATTTGGGGATTGGGATTGAAAACTGGAGGCTGTCCATCTTGCATTGCAGATTATAACCTTTCTTTGTTTGTTGATTTTTTTAAAAATTACATATTAAACAACAATGGTTTGATTCTGGTTTGGCTTTTCTGAGGTAGTATCGTAGTGGGTTCAGATTCAAAGTCCGAGATGGGGGCTGACAATATGGGGCTAGCTTCAGAAATGCCAGTAAAGCAGACAGCTCCAGTGCCACCATTTGGATCAATCTGTGAGCCAGCAAGGGAGGCAGGGCAAAACAGCAGACACAGCTGCCATCTGAAGGGGAGGGCATGGAATTACTGCCCCCCCATCCAATGCAAGAGTTTGGTGGGTTGTGAAGAGAGTGGAGCTAAGATCACTCATGCAGGAATCACCTCACTAAATATCTACCTCTATTAAAATGGAATAGCAAGTACAAGTTTTTGACTGGCAACAACCCCCCATTAACTCCCACTCTGTCTGCCTTGACTGGTGATCACACAAATACACCCTGACGTTGAACCTGAATTGGCTGACAAATTTGGTACAAGATTTGACCCCCTAGACCAGTGGTTCCCAACCGGTGTGCCGCGGCACTAAGGGGTGCCGTGAGATCTTTTGAGGGTGCCGCCAAAATTTCAGTGAGGGTTGTGGATTGACGCGCGGGCAGAGGCGGGCGCTCCGGCGCATCATGTGATGAGCCCCTGGCTCTCTCCCTGGCGGCGTGCCTCATTCCCGCCCGCCCGCCCGTCCGTCCTTCTTCTTCTTTTTTTCCCCCCTCTCTTTCTTTCGTGGAAGCCGCCGCTGTTGGTCCGACTTGTGGAGGCGGCTGTCTGGCTTCCACCAGGACGAGGCTGTGGCTGCCTCCTCGCAGCATGGACAGTCCGTTGAGCGCGGCGACTCCTACCGGTCTTTTGAGCTGCCTCCGGCAGCAAATAAGCACTTCTCAAAACTTAGCGAGCTGTTGTATCTGGACTGCTGGCTCTCTTGCTTCTCTCTCTCTCTCCCCTTCTCGCTTGTAGAGAAATCTTTCACGAGGAGGAGAGCAACCCAAAGTCTTGTGCGCCTGTCGATTTTCTCTCTCCCCTCTCCTCTCCCTCCCCAGTTTCAGCCTCTTGCCGATCTCCTCCCTTACGCTCCCTTGGACTCCCAGCCAGCCTCGATTTTCTCTGGCGTCCTTCCGAAGCGCTTGTAAGCAGCCGCTGCTGGTGGAGAAAGTATGGATATATAATGTATGCGGCTCGTTTATTTTTGCAAAGCGAGTCTCGCTCTTCGGTATTTGTCAGAGGTGCCACCGTGCTTTCGCTCTGAAGTTCATTGCTTGGCTTTAAGTTATGGGGTTGGGGCGGATTTTGTTGCTGCTCTTAATCCACAGTTTGGGGTGGGTGGGGTGGGAGGAATGAACTAGCAAAGCATTGGAGGATGGGAGACGTACACCCAGGTTGACATCTTCATTTTGCTAGTTTCATTATTTTAGAACCTTTTCCCGGTTACTGTCTAAAATGGTAGGTGGTCAAGTTCGATCCCAAGTCATGGTCGTTGCAGTCGGTTTGTCAGATTTTCTTTCCACTCTTAAAGCGGGAAATTTGTTAGGTTGACTAAAAAGGAAAGGGGTAGTAAAGGAGTGCTAGATGGGAAATGCCAAAGGGCATATAGCCCATAGGCGTACAGCTCATAATGCACCTTGGATACCACTTTTAGTTGATTTCTGCTGGACCTTTTGTTTCCTAAATCTATTTTTGTGGGAGCTCATGTGAATTTATTTATATTATTTTTATTGTGTTTATTTCGTCAAGCATGTATTTTATGACAGATACAAGTGCAAACATAATTATAAATACGGGTAAAGGATACAAATAAAAGAAAACATTAGGACAGGGACTGTAGGCAGGCTGGTGCGCTTATGCACGCCATTGCAACTTTTAACAGCACAAACCTCAAATGCAGCACAGGAAATGCCTTGAAATGAAAGGCAGAATTCTGCAAGGTTGCCAAAGGATCAAGTTGTCCTGCACTATTTGTGAGTTTCCTGAGGTTTGGTTTATCTGAAGATGGCTTACATCTTCTAGTCATTTGGAAGTATCTGGGATCTGTTGCTGCTTTTAAAAGGTCATCTTGATCTTTAAGTCTGCAGCATGCCTTGTTCTCTTTTAATGTGAAATACCAATGATTGGTCCATACATACTAATGTAGTAGCTGATTTTCAGTAATCACGCAATCACTAATAGGAGCAAAAATAAATATTTTTTAAAAAATCTCCTTGCTGCCATCTGATGTCATCCTGGTTTTTTCAGGTCAATTCTAAAAACCAACTTCTTACAGCTATTCTAAGCAGATGTTATTTGTTTATTTTACCCCACCTTTATTATTTTTATAAATAACTCAAGGCAACAAACATACCTAATATTCCTTCCTCCTCCTATTTCCCCCCAAAACATAACCCTGTGAGGTGGGTTGGACTGAGAGAGAATGACTGACCCAAAGTCACCCAATCTGCTTTCATGCCTAAACTGAGACTAGAACTCGCAGTCTCCTGATTTCCAGCCTGGTATCTAACAGGATTCAACAGCCAAGCTATGATCCTAACTGTAACCAAAGGATTGTGGTTTAGATGTTTACCTATTTTAGGTTTAATCTTTGGCATCCCTAGATCCTGTAGGGCCAAAAGAAGCTACTCTCTGAAATCTCAGAGGGTTGTTGAGTATCAATTACATGGTATGTTAAGTTAGATCTGTTTTAAACATATTTTCTAAATAAGTCACAAGTAGCTTAATTCACACAAATACTAAGTCACTTGTGGCCCAAAAGTTCTCTGCCCCCACCCCGGCTATTGTTGGTACAACTGTGAGGGAAGAAAATTTGAAAAGCTAAGTGCTCGTCATAAATTGTGCCATAAATCCATTTTGGAAACAAAGGCACCACTGCTAACTCTAGAAACCAGGAGGGAATTTTGCCGTGCCTACATAGTTGACACGGCCTTTTCCCTGCTGGGCCCACGACTTCTTCTAAGTTAAAGTTCCAACTCTTATTAGGGTTTAGACTCTATTTCCTTATAAGGGTGCCGGGAACTTTTGAAAGGCTTTCCAAGGGTGCCTCAAACAAGAAAAGGTTGGGAACCACTGGTTTAGACTCTATTTCCTTATAAGGGTGCCGGGAACTTTTGAAAGGCTTTCCAAGGGTGCCTCAAACAAGAAAAGGTTGGGAACCACTGCCCTAGACTATTCTCCTGCTCGCCTCTGTGATTTGGAACCCTTGTTAAGCCAAACTTGCTGAACTTTGGGAAGGAACTTATCTCTATATTGTGCTCTGACCAAGGCTTCCTGAGACAGTAACAATCACAAGCTTAGTCCGAAAACCCTTCTTTTTAGTTCAATGGCTATGAATTCTGTTCATTCGCAACCTGTAATGAGTCACAAATAGTTTGTGAAGAGTTTGACAGACGTCTGCCACAGTCCTTTGGGATAAGGCTGATAAGCACCCACCTTTAGCTCCCTTGACACTGCTGCCAAAGACCTAATTGGCAATTAGCTCTGCAAGGCCACACGGAGCACAGAGTCAAAATGGAGCTTCAGAATTTAAACCGACCAGAACAAACAAAGTTGCTATTGCAAAGGCTCATGTCCCTTTGCTCCATCTTTATGTCTTATGGGAAGGGCCAATCATCTCCAAGCCTTACTGCCGAGTTGCCCCTTTTTTCTTAACTGTTCTTGCTTTCTGGCAGCTCTGCGCCTGCGCACATTGGGAACAGGCTCCCCCTGTTCCTCTGCCTCACTGAGGTCCGACTCTGGAGGCTCCGGAGTCAGCACATAACTCCCAGATGGCCTTGGTTCCATCTCTGCCTCCGACACAAAGCCCTCATCCGAGCCTTCCCCAGACTCCAGGACTGACCCATGTTCCTCCCCAACCTCCACACTGTACGAACTCTGCTGCCAGCTCCGCAGGCCACTGGCGGACCACAACATATTGCAAGTGATGTCTTGGCAAGCCTCATTTAGTAAAGAGAACAAAGCCACCCCTTTGTATATTTGTGTGGTCGTCCTGGGACAGAACAGATACAACAGGAACTCTGTCTTTATAATAGCAGGCAAAATTATTCTATGTTAGTCATTAGGGAAGAAATGGAAGCTTCTGCCTTCCTGAGCATCTGTGTGTGTGAGTTTGTTTGTATTTCTGCCAAACATGGAGTTGGACAGATCCTATCCATACAGCTGATGTGCCTTGATGGCTTTATTTTACCTTACTTTATTATTTTATTTTATTTTATTTTGCTACGTAACCTCCGAGACTTTTAGATTCAAATGATGAAACGACAACAGCACCCTTCATACGGCAACTTAGGAAAAACAACTCAGACTGATAATTGAAAAATAAATGTGTAGCTTAGGGAGGAAAGGGAAGGACAAGGGTAATTATAAGGTTTAATGTGTTTTTTTTAATTTCCCCATCAGATGACAGTGAGTAGGTTTGATGAATGAGCCAGACTATAGTCTTGAACAGATTGTATTTATGTACTTCTCAAAGCTAATGTCAGAGTGATAGGAGAGACAGCTGCCAAATGGTATGAAGTGTTACCAAACAAATGGAAGAACGTTATTTTGTAAAATAGCATGACACCATTTACAAATATAAGCGTAAAAACATCTATGGTTCTTTAGGCTTCATTTCATTTCTCATTTCTCAACCTTCTTTTGTGCCATTCCTACTTTTCTTATGTTTTTTTAAAAACCTGCACTAAAACTCATACGTATTTTCTTGAAGGCTTATTCCAATAAATCCTAGTTTAATAGATCTTTCACATTAGGGCAGCAGGCCAGGGCCGTCATGGAGGCCATGAACTCCCGAGCTACTGTCGATGACGAGCCAGCAGATGGCATGCGTAGAGGTCCTTTCTCAAGTCTTTAACTCTCCTCACGATACTAATCTTTTTCTAGCTAAGTTCTCAGTTCTTTCTTCAGTCCACTTTTTTCCTTTTTTCCTTTTTGACCCATATTCAGCCTGAGTCCTTATCTCTCTGAAGTATTGTCCTTGTAGCTTTCTTCCTACCTGTTTTTCCTCATGTCTGTCTGATGCTCTTCAGGTATGCTAGACCAACATTTCCTAACCTGGGCAAATTTCAGTGTCAACTCGGAATCCCTGGGCTGCTCTCAAATTGCCATAAGCAAGGGGGCGGGATGGGAAACTGATGAAATAGCATGGCAGACAAAAGACAGATGCACATTCCAGATGTATCTCTCTCAAGGCTGTATCCCAGGGTTACCCACATCAGCCAAAGGGGAGTGGTCTCTACAATCGGCAAAATTGCTCTGTTCGCGAATGTGATTGATGACACACCCTGGGGGGAGGGGGAAAACAGGGTCATGATTGGGGCGTAAATTATGTAGGGTCAGAGCTGGCTTCACTTGGGAATGTGCTGACATGAAGCCTAATTTTAAATAACTGGATTTCTTTTGAAGCTTGGCTTGAGGCTCATGATTTAATTAGGGCATCCATCAGAACCCTGACATTCAGATGTGTGAACTAACTCCAAGAATTCTCTAACCATCATGGCCACTGCTGAGCGTTCTGGGAATGGAAGTCGATACATACGGCAGTTGTTCAGATGGGAAAACTCTATGCCAGACAAAGCATCCCACCTTTAACCAGCATGGCTGGCTGAAACATTTAGCACTTGTTGTCCAACACTCTGTGGGAAGGCTGCCATGCCTACAAGCTTACAACCAACAGCAAAGTACACATGACTGGAAAGCATTCAAGTTCGGCTTTTTTAATAGGAACACTGCCAATGTTTAAATAAGCTACGCTGAGCATGCTAATAATTAACACACTAGAACATAAAACCAGGAACTGGGATCCTTGCTTTTCTCATCTCTATGCAAAGAGTTACATTTTTAAAAATACAAACTTATAAAACCCCATTATGCTCCTCCCATTGTGTTATTTGAAGTATGCAGATGGAATGCCCGTGACCTATTTTAATAATACATGGTTTTCAAAAAAAGCAAACCAAAACAAACATTATCAGAGAAGAAAAAAGATAAAAGTCCTTACCTCTTCCAGCGCCCACAGTGAATCAACCACTGGTTTGATCTTCTTCTCGTTGTAAAGTTTTATGAGATTGTCCATTACTTTAGTGACAAGGCTACTTCGGCCCTGTTTGAAAAGCAGGTTCAACAGAGAAAATCCAGCCATGACTTTGTTCTCTTCGTAAAGTTTGATAGGGTTTACTTTCTCCACTTGCCACCACTAAGGGCACACAAATTGCAACAAGATTAGAACCAAGGTATTCCATGTGTATATTACACTAGAAATGCATGATGTACCTCATAATCACTCACTCACTCACTCACTCAATGTACTCAAAAGATAGGAGGCCAGAGGAGCTGGAGTATAGACTTCAATGCTTCAGCCATACTGGAGGATCTCAAAAAAAAAAAAAAAGGAAGGAAGGAAGGAAGGAAGGAAGGAAGGAAGGAAGGAAGGAAGGAAGGAAGGAAGGCAGACAGGCATGGAACAAAGGCAAGATATAGGCCTCAGCCTTTTGCTCTCAAGATGTACTGGCTCACTCTCCCAATTTTCACATGAAAAGAGCACTTCTCCCTTCTCAAATCTTGGTTAGGAGAAAACTGGATGGATTCCCACATTGCCATAAGCCAGAGTTTAAATATAACAAACAAGAGACCATGGTTTGGTTGATAGATCACCCTAGCCTAGACCATACATAATGGTTTATGAACCATAATGGCTGAGTCTGCAATGACGCACTAAGCTAGAGCTAAAAACTGGAATGGATTAGCCAGTGTGAACCTAGTAAGGATGTTCAGAGATCATTAATTCATTAATTCATTAATTCATTAATTCATTAATTAATTCAATGACAATGTAATTTAATTCACTTTTCAATTTTTTTACCCAATGAAATCAAAATCATAGTAGGTTGAACAGAGATAAATCATTCACTTATTTATTTTATTTATTTATTTTTCATATTTTTATACCGCCCTATCTCCCTAGGGACTCAGGGCAGTTCACAGCCAGATAAAAATATACATATAAATACAAATAAAACATCCATTAAAAAACTTATTACAAATGACCGAATAATTAAAAGTGACAATAAAAATAATAAAATCCCCATTAAAACCAATTCGAATTTAAAATCTAGTCCAGTCCTGCGCAAATAAATAAATGTGTTTTAAGCTCGCGGCGAAAGGTTCGAAGGTCGGGAAGCTGGCGAAGTCCTGGGGGAAGCTCGTTCCAGAGGGTGGGGGCCCCCACAGAGAAGGCCCTTCCCCTGGGTGTCGCCAGCCGGCACTGTCTGGCCGACGGCACCCTGAGGAGTCCCTCTCTGTGAGAGCGCATGGGTCATTCATTCATTCATTCATTCATTCATTCAATGACAACGTAGTTTAATTCACTTTTTGATTTTTTTTACCCAATGAAATCAAAATCATAGTAGGATGAACAGTTTTGGTTTCACTTTAGCCCCACCAACCCCTTTCAAAGCTCCCAGAATGGATGGTCAAACGGTTCAAGTTTTTCTTTTTTACATTTTTGGAAAATTGTTGTGAGATTAAAAGCAAACTCTAAGAGATTTAAGGCATTATTATCTTGATTTCCTCCACTTTTGAAAGGCTGCTGTGCCACAAAAGGCAAAAGAGGCAGCAACTCTGCATTAATACTATATTTGAATTCAGCCATTATGCCCAGCTCCTAAAAACAGGTTGTGGCTCACTGAGTTTTGTGGAATTAAACACATATGGTTCTTCAACAAATCAACATTAAAATACACAAGGGTGCGTTGTGATGTACAAACCAAGTGAGAGTTTGCTGTATTAATTTGAATCCAGGACCTGAACACAGTGGCGGGCTGCTGCCAGTTCGGACCGGTTCAAGCAAACTGGTAGTTGTGACCTGCGGGTGGACCTGGGCCCTGCCCTATATCGCTGTGTTTTTTGATGCTGCATACATGTGCAGAAGGTACACACAAATGACTTGCCATGTTTTTTGATGCTGCACATGAGCAAAGCAAGCATTCACACATGCGCGCTCACATTTCTGGTGCTGGGCGAACCGGTTGTTACAGTACAATACAAGGATTGCTCACTTCTGCCTGGACACCTACTCAGATCTGTGAGCCAATTCCGTGCATTGGTGGTGTTGAGCTTGTGATTCAAGCCTCAGTCTGTTCTAAATTATCTTGTCTCAAAATTCCACCTGTTTCTAACCTTATCACAGGTTCCGTAACAGAGGATTTCAACAATCATCCAGTGGCTTTTTTGATTCATATCCAGCTGGAAATGTATTTAAATCAGCCCCTCCTTGCCATGTCTTTCTAGGCCCGAAGAAGAAACCAATAAACTTAATGAAACATTCATACGTCTGCTGTGGATAATGCCTAGCTTGGATCTGCATCTGCAAAAGATGACTCATGCTGTTAAAGGGAGAGAGGGGAGAAAACGGCAGGGGAAAAGAAGAGAGACTCGGAGACTCGGAGCACAGCACATACAAATAAGCTCTAACGAAACCGGAAGGGCCTTATACTTACTGATTTTGCAAAGCTGAAGAAACTTTTGGTTTCCCCAGTAACCATGTTCGATGAGCCTAGAAAACAGTCAAGAGGGAGAGAAGCAGCAGAAGTAAACATGAGCACAGAAGTAGATTATTTATATGTCACAAGGATAAAACGGGAGAGTATTGATATCCTGTGTCAAAATCATAAAACAACATCTCCATTCTCCATAAAGGCCTTCTTGACAAAAGGCATCTTGTCTATTGTTGGGGGTTTAATTCTACTCTCGTGTTGTGCTCTTAATGATGCCATCAGAAGGAGACAACTCCCATCTATCTCTCACTAAACAACCTTCTGCTATTCTCAGTTGCCATTGAATGAACCCCTAACCCATGCGCCCCTTACCTAGTGGCAACGTTGGAGCTTTCAGCATTAATGGTGCAAGTCCAGCGATGGGCTGCTGGGGGTTCTCAGGGGTTCAGGAGAACCTCTAGCTAAGATTCTGTGCAGTTCGGAGAACCCCCAAATTTTTTATTTTTTATATTTACATTTATATCCCACCCTTCTCCAAAGACTCAGGGTGGCTTACATTGTGTAAGGCAATAGTCTCATCCTATTTGTATATTTATATACAAAGTCAACTTATTGCCCCCCCAACAATCTGGGTCCTCATTTTACCTACCTTATAAAGGATGGAAGGCTGAGTCAACCTTGGGCCTGGTGGGACTCGAGCCTGCAGTAATTGCAAGCAGCTGTGTTTAATAACAGGCTTCTTACAGCCTGAGCCACACCACAGCCCACTCCTGGTTGGCCCCGTTCCACCCATCCTCCCCCTCCCCTCCCAGGAGTCCCCATGCAGCCCATTTTGGATGCAGGTAAGTGCAGGGTGTGCAGAGAAGGTCGAGAAGGGTGAAAAACAGGCCTACCGGAAGTTTAGGAAGGCTGAAACGGGCCTGTTTCTGGACTCCAAAGGGCCTCCAGAGCCTGGGGAGGCCATTTTCGCTCTCCCGGAGGCTCAAGGAAAGCCTCCAGAGCCCGGGAGGGCAAAACGCCCCAACAATCTGGGTCCTCATTTTACCTACCTTATAAAGGATGGAAGGCTGAGTCAACCTTGGGCCTGGTGGGACTCGAGCCTGCAGTAATTGCAAGCAGCTGTGTTTAATAACAGGCTTCTTACAGCCTGAGCCACACCGCGGCCCACTCCTGGTTGGCCCCGTTCCACCCATCCTCCCCCTCCCCTCCCAGGAGTCCCCATGCAGCCCATTTTGGATGCAGGTAAGTGCAGGGTGTGCAGAGAAGGTCGGGGAGGGTGAAAAACAGGCCTACCGGAAGTTTAGGAAGGCTGGAAACGGGCCTGTTTCTGGCCTTCAAAGGGCCTCCAGAGCCTGGCGAGGCCATTTTCGCTCTCCCGGAGGCTCAAGGAAAGCCTCCAGAGCCCGGGAGGGCAAAAACGCCTCCCAACATGGTGCAGGAGGCTGACTAGGCCACGCCCACCATGGCCACATCCACCCAGCAACCAGGCAGAGAACCCCTTGCTAGAATTTTTGAAGCCCACCCCTGTGCAAGTCTTCAGGCAAACATTGCGTATTATTTTCATCCTCTTTTTTGGTGAGTCATGTTATTCGCAAGGTGATATCTCAAGGACATAGGAGCCCTGGAAAATTCTGTTTTTCTAGACTCCCTGTTGTTGGGGTGTCCTTCTGCAGTATTCTAGGTACAACACAATGAAGGAAAATGATCGCCTCTAATGAACCTTATGATATCTCATCTGTCCCTCATAAGTTTTGGAGAACGCTTAGAAAGAAGCATCTGATGAGAAAAGAAGACCTTTTCACAGTGATGAGGAGGTTGTAAATTTATAATGTTTTGGTTTTAATAAGAATTGGACTGAATTTTTCTAAGGTAGAACATATTGGAGAACATATGTTTTGAATTCCAAAATTCTAGCCTTAAAATATCTTATGCAGGACTGCTTGTTTAAGATTATCTCGATAGGGGATTTTAATTTGTGAGGATAATATATGGGGGAGGGGTAGAAGATTTTTAATCTACATATGCACTGCCATAAAAAGTTAACACAAGCTTGTGAAAACATGTCTAGGAGTTTGCATTTATTCAAGAGAAAACAAGAGAAAAGGAAACATTTAAAAAATGAGTGAACATCACCAATTCGACTGTCAACACAGTACCTGTATTATATATACATTACATTGACACGCAGTATATGAGAGACTGTGGAATGGCTGGGAAAATAATGGAAGGGAAAATAGATTAACTATCAAGAAATAGAAAGTGAATCCATTGGTAGCTTATTATATAAATGACATCTCAGCCCAGGTGAGGAGAAACCTAGGAAGATGCCTTTCAATTAGCCCACCCTTATTAATTTAAGTGAAGGTGGAACAATTATTTTGCGGTTTGCAAGATTCTTGGATTATTTACCCCAGGCTTGAATGAAAGAGGCCTTATTAAAATCTGAAAGCTATGGCAAATCTAGAGAGCATACTAAAAAGCAGAGACATCACCCTGCCAACAAAAGTGTGTATGGTCAAGGCTATGGTTCTTCCAGTTGCAATGTATGGCTGTGAAGATTGGACCATAAGAAAGGCTGAGCGCCAAAGAATTGAGGCCTTTGAACTCTGGTGCTGGAGAAGACTCCTGCGAGTCCCTTGGACTGCAAGGTGATCAAACCGGTCAGTCCTAGAGGGGATCAACCCTGACTGCTCTTTAGAAGGCCAGATCCTGAAAATGAAACTCAAATCCTTTGGCCACCTAATGAGAAGGAAGGATTCACTGGAGAAAAGCCTAATGCTGGGAAAGATTGAGGGCAAACAAAGAACGGGATGGCAGAGAATGAGGTGGCTGGATGGAGTCACTGAAGCAGTAGGCGTGAGCTTAAATGGACTCCAGAGGATGGTAGAGGACAGGAAGGCCTGGAGGAACGTTGTCCATGGAGTTGCGATGGGTCGGACAACAAAAATTGAAATCTTTGCAGTTTGTTTCCGTGTTCTTCCCAGTTATATGGGGCTTGATCTGTTAAAGAATTATTTTTTTTCTATTTCTTCCACAAGGACTTTTAAATGATAAGGTTCGAGATGAGAGATTTTCCTTTGCTGCCAATGACATCAAGTAAAGGTAAAGGTTACCTCACACATATGTACTAGTCGTTCCGGGAGCGGTATTCACCTCCATTTCAAAGCTGAAGAGTCAGCGCTGTCCGAAGACGTCTCTCTGGTCATGTGGCTGGCATGACTCAAGACCTTTCTGTTTTACCGTGCAGGGCTGGCCTAATTGAATTAGATTTTAAAATTATTTTTAATTTATTGATGAATCAGTTTTATGTTGGCTGTAAACCATCCTGAGTCCTTCGAGAGAAGGCGGTATAGAAATTAAATAAATAAATAAATAAAACTAGAACCCTGAAAGGTCCTATATTTACTTATGCCACTATTAAGGTTGTTTTCATAATTTGCATTCAGCGCTTTTTTTTTTTTTTTTTTAAATTAACATGGGTCTAAGAGCCCAAATTTCATTAATGCAAAAAGGGGGATTTAAAATATTTTTGAGCACTTTTGACATCTAAAGGTCGACAACACTCGGCCTACCAGTCTCCAGGAACTGTGAAATGACAGAGTAATGAATGGTAGTAATAATTCTGCACTGAAATTATTCAGAAGAGAGAAAGAATTATATAGGAGTGGGTCTCTGACACGTCAAGCTTCTTCCACAAGGACTTTTAAATGATAAGATTCGAGATGAGAGATTTTCCTTTGCTGCCAATGACATCAAGTAAAGGTAAAGGTTACCCTCACACATATGTACTAGTCGTTCCCGGGAGCGGTATTCACCTCCGTTTCAAAGCTGAAGAGTCAGCGCTGTCCGAAGACGTCTCTCTGGTCATGTGGCTGGCATGACTCAAGACCTTTCTGTTTTACCGTGCAGGGCTGGCCTAATTGTAATATAGCTTTTAACTTGGGTTTTATTATCGTTTTATTAATAGTTTTAACGGAATTTGGCCTAATTGAATTAGATTTTTAAAATTATTTTTAATTTATTGATGAATCAGTTTTATGTTGGCTGTAAACCATCCTGAGTCCTTCGGGAGAAGGGCGGGATATAAATGTAAATAAATAAATAAATAAAACTAGAACCCTGAAAGATCCCATATTTACTTATGCCACTATTAAGGTTGTTTTCATAATTTGCATTCAGCGCTTAAAAAAATAAAAATAACATGGGTCTAAGAGCCCAAATTTCATTAATGCAAAAAGGGGGATTTAAAATATTTTTGAGCACTTTTGACATCTAAAGGTCGACAACACTCGGCCTACCAGTCTCCAGGAACTGTGAAATGACAGAGTAATGAATGGTAGTAATAATTCTGCACTGAAATTATTCAGAAGAGAGAAAGAATTATATAGGAGTGGGTCTCTGACACGTCAAGCTTCTTCCACAAGGACTTTTAAATGATAAGGTTCGAGATGAGAGATTTTCCTTTGCTGCCAATGACATCAAGTAAAGGTAAAGGTTACCCTCACACATATGTACTAGTCGTTCCCGGGAGCGGTATTCACCTCCATTTCAAAGCTGAAGAGTCAGCGCTGTCCGAAGACGTCTCTCTGGTCATGTGGCTGGCATGACTCAAGACCTTTCTGTTTTACCGTGCAGGGCTGGCCTAATTGTAATATAGCTTTTAACTTGGGTTTTATTATCGTTTTATTAATAGTTTTAATGGAATTTGGCCTAATTGAATTAGATTTTTAAAATTATTTTTAATTTATTGATGAATCTGTTTTATGTTGGCTGTAAACTACCCTGAGTCCTTCGGGAGAAGGGCGGTATAGAAATTAAATAAATAAACAAATAATAAATAAAATAAATAAATGACTCAATGCCAAAGGCGCACGGAACGCTGTTACCTTCCCACCGAAGGTGGCCCTTATTTTTCTACTTGCATTTTTTACGTGCTTTCGAACTGCTAGGTTGGCAGAAGCTGGGACAAGTAATGGGAGCCCACCCTGTTATGCGGCACTAGGGATTCGAACTGCTGAACTGCCAACCTTTCAATCGATAAGCTCAGCATTTTAGCCACTGAGCCAATGCGTCCCTGAGCACCGCGTGCCAATGACATAGTCTTCATTAAATGTGGGAAATCTTGACCTCTGGGCCTAACAATTACCCTGCTGTATGGAAAACCTCCTATCATATCCCTGCAAATATGATTGCTTATCAGATAGTAAGCGGAGATCCTTGGGGGGGGAAAGAGGGAAAATTGTGTTTAAAATGGCATATTTATTTATTTATTTATATATTTTTATTGTTTACATATAAATATATTGAATACAATGTAATTATCCTGGCATTCCACTTGCCATGAAACAAAAGTAAAAACTTAAGTAAAAACATATATACTATTTTAAACAGTGCTAGTGTTGTACACTTATTTTTGACCATCATATTCTAGAATGTCAACTAATCTATCATTCTAATACCTACATTGTAACACCTACATAGTATCTCTTTCCATGTCCACCTAACCTGATTCTTTCGCAGTCCAATTTCTGTCTCGTGTTTCTAACTGTTGATAAAATTTATTCTATGTAGCATAGTATTCTGTATCTTCTTTATCTTTTGTTGTTAGCGTTAGTCTGTCCATTTCCGCACAGACTAGTATCTTCCTTATCATCTCCTCCACTTTTGATGCCCTTGATCCAAGATTCTATGAGTTCTAGGCTAACAAGCAACATGTTTAATACTTAACATTTCTTTTTCAATTTAAACCATAATATATGCTTCTCCAAGAGGAACAGAAAACTTCAGCACAAAGCGGTCAAGAAGGACTTCAAATATGAAAACAGCCAGCCTGGATTGCCAACATAGATTAGTTTGGTCCTATCTATCTTGCATATCCCTTCTCTTCTATTTCTGCCATCTTTTCATTTCTCCTCCCGCCATTAAGGTGCTTCTCGGTTGGTATCTGAAACAGTAACTGAATTTTTCATGCAATTACTCATTAGAAATCAACTAGAACAGCTGCAATTGGAATGGTGAGTCTTGAGAAGTTCAGGTTTTATTTAGCTTCTGAATTTTACTCACCATATAAAATATAAGTCCCAAGCGGTTTGAGTAGACTGAGGCCTTTACCAGTATTTTCACCACAAAGGCAATCCAGGACAATGTCTACACCATCTGCAGAGATTCTACAAAACACAGAAACACTGTGATGATACTTGCTTCTCAATGTCATCATAACTTCAAACAATCAGTAAACAGGACAGTTGTTACATGTGGACTACCTGTGTATTAGGTGCTAGGCTGGTCCTGGGGAGGTGAAGACCCAAATCCACAAATATTGAATCTACAAGATCTCTTTAGAATTCCCATGATGTTATTCGAGCATTTCCCTCCCTAGACATTCCACTTTAGCCACTGTTTGAATCGATCCTTTCTCTTCATGTATTGGTCCAGCCATCACTCAAATTTATTCTGTTTTTAAAAAGTGAGTAGAACTGATCTATGCTACTCCTCCATTCTTCAGTTAAATGTGTGGAAGGCTGTCAGCCCAACAGGCTAAGAATCCATCATCATGGAACTCAAGAACTTCTTACATTGGAACAGCTATAGTAACAGAATCTTGAGAGTCTGAATGTGCCCCTTCCCATCTTTATGTCAACTAGGGAAGGGCCAGATCCAGGGGTGAGTTCTGACCAGTTCAGTTCTGACCAGTTCAGGGCAGGTTCTGACAGGTTCTGGAGAACCAGTAGCTGAAATTTTGAGTAGTTCAGAGAACCAGCAAATACCACCTCTGGCTGGCCCCATAGTGGGGTGGGAATGGAGATTTTGCAATATCCTTTCCCCAGGAATGGGAAGGGGATGGGGATTTTGCACTATCCTTCCCCTGCCACGCCCACAACACCATGCCCACCAAGCCATGGGTGGCTCAGGCTGTAAGACAGCCTGTTATTAAACACAGCTGCTTGCAATTACTGCAGGCTCGAGTCCCACCAGGCCCAAAGTTGACTCAGCCTTCCATCCTTTATAAGGTAGGTAAAATGAGGACCCAGATTGTTGGGGGGGCAATAAGTTGACTTTGTAAATAAATATACAAATAGGATGAGACTATTGCCTTATACAATGTAAGCCGCCCTGAGTCTTCGGAGAAGGGCGGGATATAAATGTAAATAAATAAAAAAAAGCCACGCCCACAGAACCGGTAGTAAAAAAAATTGGATTTCACCACTGGCCGGATCTATACATGAAGCTCCAATTAAAGTAATGTATTGCTAAACAGCTTATGCACAGGAATCTTCTCAACTAATGGTCACGGAATGCAAGGGAAATTGGATTTAATCTACTTGTGGCTACATAGGAATTCTAGGCTGATCTTTCATTTAACTCTGCCCCCAAACTCTGCCACTCCTTCGCCTCCAAAAGCTTATCCCAGACATTTACCCAAATTGCTTTCTTGACCTGGAGTCAAGTCCTGTTTATCTGTCCATTGCCTTGATAGTGGCTCTTCCTCCTGCCTTTCAAGGCCATTCCCAATGCCCTCTACAAAGTCTTTGTAGCAGAGGAGAAAAGTAATGCAGAAAGGTCAATTATTGAAATTTTTAGTTGGGAGTAACCCATGGCTCTCTGCCGAGATAAGAATAGCAGTCCAGCGGGTAGAATGATTTGGCCAAGCTTGCTAATATTGAAAGGCAATGCAATGTCAAATCTGCTTAGTGCTGAATAGGAAATCTTCAAATCGAAGAGTTGCAAGCTAGACTGGGAGATGTTTTTTTAGGGGTTAGAAAAAAACAAAGAGAGCCTGCTTCTTTACCAAGAAAACTACAGATGCTTATTTATGGTATCTATAAAGTCACCAGGAGCTGCCCCTTTTTTTAATAGAAAAAAAAATTGGTTTTAAAAACAAACTAAAACAATGGACATCGCTCCACGTCTCTGGTTTATGTCAAGTTCAAGTTACTATATCATATATTCCTCAGTCTATATACAAATTTACATATCTCCTAATTTCTTATTTATAGAATAGAATAGAATTTTATTGGCCAAGTGTGATTGGACACACAAGGAATTTGTCTTGGTGCATATGCTCTCAGTGTACATAAAAGAAAAGATACGTTCATCAAGGTACAACATTTACAACACAATTGATGATCAATATATCAATATAAATCATAAGGATTGCCAGCAACAAGTTATAGTCATACAGTCATAAGTGGAAAGAGATTGGTGATGGGAACTATGAAACGATTAATAGTAGTGCAGATTCAGTAAATAGTCTGACAGTGTTGAGGGAATTATTTGTTTAGCAGAGTGATGGCCTTCGGGAACAAACTGTTCTTGTGTCTAGTTGTTCTGGTGTGCAGTGCTCTATAGCGTCGTTTTGAGGGTAGGAGTTGAAACAGTTTATGTCCAGGATGCGAGGGATCTGCAAATATTTTCACGGCCCTCTTCTTGATTCGTGCAGTATCTATGCTACATATACTATGTTACTACTACCCCTACAACTATATACATATTTAATAAACCTATTATACCCTCACAAGTACGATATACGTTGATATATACATTTCCAGGCATTCGTTATCTCTTGTTTTTGGCATTCTTCCTCCTATCAAGCCAGTTGTAGAATTTACTCCAGACCTCATAGTATCTTGATTCGCTTTTGTCTTTGAGTTCTAAAGTAAGTCTGTCCATCTCTGCACAGTTGTAAATTTTGCTTATTACTTCTTCTTCTGAGGGTATTTCTTTACACTTCCATTTTTGAGCAAATGCTAATCTTGCCGCGGTTAATATATGCAATGTTAAGTAGGTTACATTTTTTCCGTATTTGCCATCCATCATGCCCAATAAGAAAAATTATGGTTTGACCTCTATTTTGTATCTCTTCTGCATTAAAATCTCTTCTAACCAGCTTCTTATTTGCTGCCAGAATTTTACCAGGAGCTGTCTTAAATTCAAAGGTGAAGTTGTCTTTACTATTGTGGATACTGCCCCCTTGTGAAGAGGGATATTTTATTTGCCCTCACAGTCAAGAATTATTTCCTATATTTTTATAAGGCATTCTATAGTTAAGAACCTACAAGTCAGAGCTGTTCAATTTTTTTAAATCTTGCAATCAATTAAAATGAAAATACAGACCATCTACAGCAGGGGTCTCCAACCTTGGCAACAACCTTAAGGCTTCTGGACTTCAACTTCTAGAGTTCCTAGTCAGCAAAGCTGGCTGAGAAATTCTGGGAGTTACAGTCCACAAGTCTTATAGTTGCCAAGGTTGGAGACCCCGATCTACAGCATTTAGAAAATGGAGAACATATTTCTCTATATGTAGAGGTGAAGAAGAAACAAAACTCACTCTCTGCTTTTGATACTCTCCTTTTACTCATTTTGAACTTTCTTTCCCCCACCCCCCAGCTTTTTTTCTTCCCTGCCCTAAGCTAATGAAGGAATAGTTTCTATAAGAAGTCGGAACATCTTTGTAGACATTCTTAAAAATTAAGCCAAGGACCCCATAAAAACAGGTTGTAGCCAACAGATGATTTGGAGGATCCATGGAAGAAAATGCCAGATAGAATGAGAGTAAATTCTCATTATTATTTCAAGTTTCATTGTGAGCTTCCTTAGAGTCATTTATGTACAGAAAGATCAAAGGCAAACGTGCAACAAGAAGTGTATATTCTCAAAAAGCAAATTCCATGTTGTAAATTTAAGTCTACATCTTTCAGTCTTCCAGAACTCTGGACTAAAATGTCTTACAATTAGCCCCAATGGATGCACTTGATGGACGATGAAATCCAAAGAATCTGCATGGCACCAGGTTGCTAGGTTTCTGCCTTAAATTAACCAAATCTGTGAAAACCTGGCTTCAACCATTCTCTACACAGAATATATGCATCAGCCTCTAGAGCAGTTGTTAAAAGATTGTTTCAATGGCTCACTTCAATTAAATAATTATGAAAATCACTGGTGCACTCATTACCGATAATTGTATTCTGCAGAGTCTGAAGGGCATAAGGTGCACCAAATAACATCTAACTCCCAAGATCAGCTTTTATCTCATGACAATTGTTGTCTGAAATTGGTTAATAGCCATTATGAGGATATAGGTTAAACTTACTGACCTAGATTATGGGTCTTTCCCCCCCTCCCTTTTCTAGAAACAGGAAAAGCAGTGGGCATCTGATGACAAGAGAAAGTGATGGAATTATATGACATGTAAATAGTTTGCTAGGATTAGGATGTTATCCGGCCATTCTAAGCTATGGAAAAATTGTTTATAAAGCTCGTTTTAATTCTGCACTCCCCACCCCACACAAAGTAATCCAACTGCTAGTCAATACGTTTTACACCACAATCTGTATTTTTAAAAGAATGGTGGAATTGCAGGATTCAGCCACATCAGTGAAACAAAATGTTGATAAGTACCCTTCAAGGAAGAAAGTTGCGGATCAAAAGATACAGGCAAAACAGACCGAAGCAATTTGTCTTACGTTCCATCCTGAGTAAAAATAGAATGGAATAGAGCTGGAAGGGACCTTGGAGGTCTTCCAGTCCAGCCCCTGCTCTAGCAGGAGAACCTATACAATCTCAGACAAGTGACAGTCCAGTATCTTTTTAAAAACTTCCAGTGATGGAGCGCCCATGATTTCTGGAGGCAAGCTGTTCCACTGGTTAATTATCCTTATTGTTAGGAAGTTTCTCCTTAATTCCAGGTTGCTTCTCTCTTTGATTAGTTTCCAACCCTTATTTCTTGTCTTGCCCTCTGGCGCTTTGTAGAATAATTTGACCCGCTCTTCTTTGTGGCTGCCCCTCAAATACTGGAATACTGCTATCATGTCACCCCTAATTCTTCTTTTCTTTTAGACTAGCCAGACCCAAAATCTGCAGCCATTCTTCATACGGGAAGATGGGATTCTAAACATTATACTTCATTATACTTCTAAAGAGAAGGAATTATTTTGCGACCCTGTGATCTCTACAGCGGGGCCCCTCTGATGAGAGCAATTTGCAGATTAGCTCACGTTATTCTGATCCCTTTGCTATGGCATCAAACATCTCACAAGTCCTTCTATTTCCCAATTTCACGCTCTTACATCCAAAATGGTAGCAGCCACAAAAAGCAGAAAGTACCAGCAAGCTTGGAGAAAAAGGAAATCCATCTTTCAAAAGGATAGCGGAGAGATTGCTAAAGGCAGGAAAACCCTAAAACAGCTCACTGAAAACTGAGCTTCTGGCAAAGCAGCGTCTGTTTGTTAAAGAAAACCAGAATGTCAATGCACAGATTCTGTAAGTAAATGCCACTCCGTATGCTAATAACTGCGACCATCGCAGCCAATTTTTGCTATCATCTTCCGTTTATAGTTCTTCAACTTCAGTTTTCAATTCTTGATGCTTTGTGATCTTCTCCAGGCCTTTATCTTCTACTATCTCCTGCTGTGGCCACATCAATTATTCCTTCTTCTTATAGCTGGTGTGTTACGAGCCAAGACTTTCATCGTCATTATTACTATTTTTTGCCTCTGCCCTGCGCAGTTGTTGAGGGAGTGCTACCTAACAGCATTTCTTTTGATCATTTTTTCTTTTACAAAAGCCTGCTGACTAACCTCTCTTTTAAAAAAAGAAAGAAAAAAAGATGAAAGCAGAAGAAGGGTGGGGGGAGAGGCAAAACCTTTTCCTTTGCATCTATAACTTACGTAGTACATAATGCTGTATTTGCTCTTCAAGAGAACAAATGGTGCTCTAATAAGAAAGTAAGTGCTACTCATAACCTCGCTCCCGGATTTCAGTTTCTACCCACTTACTCTGCGAGGCAGAATAATGAGGAATAAAGGCAGGAAAACGTCCGTATTGTTGGGTTGTGCAGATTCTATTGCACGGCCTTGTGAGTTTTCCACTGTTTCTGTCGAACAAGCTGTAACGCTGATTAAGTACACACAGTGGGGCTAAGACAGGGGTGTCTTAGGGGTGTTTAGATCTGGCCCATGGGACCGCCCTGGAAACAGCAAAGGACCGGCTCACGGTGACTCTGCCAGCAAAAAGGGAGCAAAGGAGAGCCACGTGCAACAGTGGTGAAATGTAAAATTTGTTACTACCAGTTCTGTGGGCGTGGCTTGGTGGTGGTGGGTAATGTGACTGGGTGGGCGTGGCTCACTTTTTTTTTTACTTTTAAAAGCATTTTTCTACAACCTCTTCAGCTGAAGAGGTTGTAAAAAAATGCTTTTAAAAGGCTCTGATGATCCCAGCTGAGTTGCCTGATCGTCAAAGGCTTTTGTTTTCTTTTAAAAGCATTTTTTTTGCCTTTAAAAGAAAAAAAAAGCCTTTGACGATCAGGCAACTCAGCTGGGATCATCAGAGCCTTTTAAAAGCATTTTTAACAACCACTTTGGCCTTTTAAAAGCCTCTGACGATCCCAGCTGAGCCACATGACCATCAGAGGCTTTTTTTTTTACTTTAAAAAACCTTTTTTTTTGGTGAAGAAAAAATGCTTTTAAAAGTAAAAAAAAAAAACCTCTGATGATTGCGCGGCTCAGCTGGGCATGGTGGGGGCAGGGATTTTTGCTACCGGTTCTCCGAACCACCTGCCGCCATCGCTACCGAATCGGGCATTTCACCCCTGGTTTGTGACCTTCCCAGGCTTCATTTTTAGCCATGACGGCCTCTGCCAGCAAAAATGGAGCTCGCACACGGTCCCCCCAGGCTGCCATTTTCACTGCCAGAAGGCTGAAGGAGGCCATTGTGACTGAAAACAGAGCCTGGGGAAGCCACATACAGTCCTCCAAGCTCCGCTTTCAAGGGCAGAGGGGTGCAGGAGGCAGTCACAGCTGAAAATGAGTGGCGGCTAATTCACACAAATAATGTTGAGCTGGCCATGTTCCATTCCCCACCCCACCCCCGAGATCCAACATAACCCTGATGCCAATGGTCAATGAAATAAGAGTTTGACACCCCTGGGCTAAGACATAACTGACAATGTTGGGGATAATAACAACAACAACAACAACAACAACAACAACAACAACAACAACAACAACAACAGAGTTGGAAGGGACCTTGGAGGCCTTCTAGTCCAACCCCCTGCCCAGGCAGGAAACCCTACACCATTTCAGACAGATGGTTATCCAACATTTTCTTAAATTTTTCCAGTGTTGGGGCATTCACAATTTCTGCAGGCTGAGGAAAAGGATGAGGAGATGAATGACAAAATGAGCAGTACAATGCAACCACAGCCTTTTTATATAGGTAGTCCTCAAGCGACGACCACAATCGAGCCCAAAAAATTTATGTAGCTAAGTGAAACATTTGTTAAGTGAATTTGCCCTATTTTATGACCTTTCTTGCAAATCACGGCATTTGTTCAATTATTAACACAGGCGTCAAGTGAAGCATTCCAGATTCCCCATTGACTTTGCTTGTCAGATAAAAATAAATTATAGATTAAAGGTAAAGGTTCCCCTCGCACATACGTGCTAGTTGTTGTCGACTCTAGGGGGTGGTGCTCATCTCCGTTTCAAAGCCAAAGAGCCAGCGCTGTCCGAAGATGTCTCCGTGGTCATGTGGCCGGCATGACTCAACGCCAAAGGTGCATGGAACGCTGTTACCTTCCCAACAAGGTGGTCCCTATTTTTTCTACTTGCATTTTTATGTGCTTTCGAAACTGCTAGGTTGGCAGCTGGGACAAGTAACGGGAGCTAACCCCGTTACACGGCAGCACTAGGGATTCGAACCGCTGAGCTGCCGACCTTTCAATTGACAAGATTATAGATTAAGGGAGCATAAAAATAGATTAAGGGAGAGGGTTTTTTTTCCCCTTCCCCACATCTGGATTCCCTGACTACTATCTCTATATAGGTAAAAGAAAGATTCAGCAAAGAGGATATATTGTGAATGTGATAAACCTACTGGAGACCTCATAACATTTTATTTCCCATTGATAACTGGTTACATCGCTGTTATCCAGAAATACAATCTGGGAGTTGCCAAAAAAAAAACCCCAAAAACCTCAAAACCACACACATTGTGAAACTTTTTCATTTTTACACTAAGAGACCATTTACAATAGGACCATGATGGCGAACCAATGGCATGTGTGCCACAGGTGGTACACAAAGCCCTCTGTGGGCACGCCAGCTGTCACCCCAGTCCCAGCCCCACCACGCATGCATGCGCACCTCCTGCTGGCCAGCTCTTCTTTGGGTCTCTGCCACGCATGCACAGGGGGCAGGGCGCATGCAGGGGACACGGGCGCGCATGCACGGGGGATGCAGGTTGGTGCAGGAAGCTTTCCAAGCCCAAAGTGGGGTCCAGGGGGGCTGCCCTCCCATGCCCCGTTTTGGGCCTGGAAAGCCTCCTGCACCAACCTGGAAGCCAAAATGGGTGAAATCGCGCGATCCAGTAGCAATCATGGCCGGTAATTCAGCAGTCCGGTAGCGATGGTGAAGTGAAGCTCCGCCCACCCACCCGGGTGTCATTACTTCCTGGTTTTAACCTTCTGGGCATGCACAAAAGGTTTTGTGCATGTGACGCGCGGCACATGCACTTTTGAACCGGTAAGGAAGGTAAGTAGATTTCACCCCTGGCTGTTGTGACCCAGGTTCCCAGACTCGGACTCCTGGAGGATGATTCAGAAAGTGAGGAACTGGCAAGACCTGCTTCCCCTGGGCCCTCTCCCTCCCTGGCACCCACCCAGGAGGAAGAGGAGGGGCTGGCAAGGCCTGATTCCCCCGGGCCTTCTTCTGAATTGGCAATGCCCCAAGAACAATCTTGGCTTGATGCAAGACTGCGCAGATGTGACCGGCGCATGCAGCAGAGGAGGCGTTGGGACAAAGTCAAAGAATGATGAGTCACAGAGTGACACCCAAAGGGGCTATAAAGCAAGAGGCGGAACTTCCTGGCTTTTTGTCTTGGACAAAGTAATGAATTTGCGCGGGCAAACTGTATCATGGATAGGAGAATCTGTTTGTGAGTGAATCGTGCTTTATCTATAATTTTCTGGTTATCTCCAGGGATTTTGGCAGGCGTGTGGGGAGACATCTCTGTGCCAGAAGGAATTCAGCCAAATGTAAATAAAGTGGGAAAAGGCCTTTGACTGACTCTTTGTTGGGAGTATTGGGGGGGGGAAACAGAACACTGGCACAGGGCACATGCGCGGGAGGGCCACGGTGCATGCATGGGGGGGACTCGCATTGTATTTTGGGGGTTCGGGCACACATGTGCATTTGTGCACGCACGCTTTGGGCACTCGGCACCAAAAAGATTAACCTATCACTGCAATAGGACAATAAAAATATTTTTCCAAAATTAACTTACTTGTCACTTCCATTAGCTTCTTACAGTTCTCATTAATAATTTCCCCTATCAAGTAAAAGGCAAATTCACTCACTTACTTTTTAACTTCTTGGACATAATCCATATTTCGGTCAAACAGGTAAGTCACAGACTCTTTGATGGCCTCATGCTTGAAAGAAGAAGCCGTTCCAAAGACAGTAACATTGGGAACCGTTGAGCAGAGTTGAGCAATAGCTTGTCCCTACAAATGCATTTGTAAATTAGTTGCATGGATATAACAAACGTATTTACCATTCATTAAATAATCCTCTATCAACTTTCTGCCAACAAGTGACCTGAAAATACTTTTATTTGGGCAATATTATGTTAGGACCGCTTGCCATTTTTGAACTGCCCACCTCCAAAGTTACTTATAAACTGTGTTTAAATAAGATAAATTTTGAAAAGTAGTATATTATTGTAATATATAGGGATTTGAACCGTTGAACTGCCGACCTTTTGATCAACAAATGCAGCGTTTTAGCCACTGAGCGTAGAATTAAAATTAGGGACAGGTTTAGGAGAACACAGTTGTTTCTAAAACATGATTGGGTCAAAGAACCTCATACTGCCACTCGATCACATGTAGACACTGGTTAAGATGTTGTGTTTGTAGTTGTATGATTTTCCAAAACAGTTAGTTGACTTTAGATGATCTTACAAAAGCTAAGCAGTCAGATCAGACTACTAAGAGCTGCATGGGGAATGAACTTCCAAGATGTTCTAGGGCAGGGGTCTCCAGCCTTGGTCCCTTTAAGACTTGTGGACTTCAACTCCCAGAGTCCCTCAGCCAGCAAAGCAGAGTGATGTGGAGATAGACAAGTCTTAAAGGGACCAAGGTTGGTGACCCCTGTTCTAGGGGCTATGATCCACCCTGGGAAATTGAAATAAAAATCCTTCAAGAAGAAAAGTGTAACCTCAATTCCAAGTGATGGCCAAATCAAGATGTATTTTACCAGAGTCCAAAGGTTTCTCATAATGTGAACTCACTGTAGATAGGAATTTATCTTTTAATGAAGAGACTCAATTGGATGGCTTCCTCATTTTTCAGGCCTTCAAATCTTAGCCAAGAAGCACTTAGCTTTCTTTGGTCACAATGTTGGCTCAGACTCTGATTACAGACCTCAACTGAACCGAGATTCCAAGCCCAGTTTAATTTGTAAAAGCATGAACAATCCAAACTTTCAAAAAGCTCCACTACAGGCATAAACTTTGTGCCAAACGCTGTATTTCAGCTGCAAATGGGATTCCTGGGGACTGAGAGAAGAGTGTGTCTTTCCAAACTCAATTACGATCTGAAATTACAATGTAAACCATTCAGGTCTAGTTCCTTCTGTTTGCTGATGGTTTCCAATCAACAAGGAAAAGGACGGTTCATAGAAAAACACTGTTGGCTGCCTCTCACAAGTGCCGTAGTCATTTATGCCCTGCGAGATGGAGAGCTTTTAGTGCGTGGAGGGAGAACCAGAGTTCGGGCGATCCTCTAGCCAAGGACTGCCGGAGTTTGGCAAACCCCTAAATGCCACCCCTGCCTAGCCCCGCCTCTCCTGCCCCTCCCCTCCCAGGAGTCTCCACGTGGCCCATTCATCATTCCAGGTAAGTGCAGGGGCCACGCAAAAGATCTGGGAGGGCAAAAAACGGGCCTACCGGAAGATCCGGATGTTTGGAAATGGGCCTGTTTCCGGCCTCCAGAGAGCCTCCGGAGCCCGGGGGAAAGCTGTTTTCACCCTCCCAGAGGCTTGAGGAAAGCCTCCGGAGCCTGGGGAGGGCAAAAAATGCCCCCACCGACCATGGTGCAGTCAGCCGACTAGGCCACACCCACCTAGCAATGGGGCAGCGAACCCGTTGCTAAAGGATCTGAAGCTCACCACTGGGGAGGACTATAGTGAGAACATTTTTAAGCAATCAAAATGGAGCACACCTTCTGTACATCCAACCAGCCTATTATTTTTAAGACCTTTGCTCTCCCCAAAAATATTGGAGAATATTCTTGAAAGCTCGCCTGCTCTGATACAGGGAAATCAATGATGTAACCATATAATGAACATGTTTCTCCCTCTAGACCAGGAATATCTGAAATACTTGAACATTTTTTTTAATAAGGACCTTTGTAGGGAATTTGCTTCACCTCCTAGCCTATCTTCTTATGTGTACAGATGCTTGTTAAGTTTCCATACTTTAGCTGAGAAGCCTCCCAGGTAACACTTACCGCACTTTCCTTTGTATTCACACACTTTGGGTTTGTAGAAGTCTTTTTGATAATTAAAAACTGGAAATTTTTAAGAAAATGTTGGATAACCATTTGTCTGAAATGGTGTAGGGTTTCCTGCCTGGGCAGGGGATTGGACTAGAAGACCTCCAAGGTCCCTTCCAACTCTGTTGTTGTTGTTGTTGTTGTTGTTGTTGTTGTTGTTGTTGTTGTTATTAATGGACTGTTTTATTTTATGATACTTGTTCTGCTGCATTGTTTCTCACCTGTATAAAAGTACCAGGAAATTGCTCTTCAACTGGAATAGAGGGTTGTTTTATTCTCTTAGGGCCTTCAGAATTTAGGCAACCGTTAAATTGGGAAAGATAGAATAGAACAAAAGAGTTGGAAGGGACCTTGGAGGGCTTCTAGTCCAACCCCCTGCTTAGGCAGGAAACCCTACATCATTTCAGACAAATGGTTATCCAACATCTTCTTAAAAACTTCCAGTGTTGGAGCATTCACAACTTCTGGAAGCAAGTTGTTCCACTGATTAATTGTTCTAACTGTCAGGAAATTTCTCCTTAAGTTCTAAGTGGCTTCTCTCCTTGATTAGTTTCCACCCATTGCTTCTTGTCCTGCCTTCAGGTGCTTTGGAGAATACTTGATTCCCTCTTCTTTGTGGCAGCCCCTCAGCTATTGGAACATTGCTATCATGTCTCCCTGGTCTTTCTTTTCAGTAAACTAGACATACCCAGTTCCTGCAATCGTTCTTCATATGTTTTAGCGAAGCTGGCTGAGGGATTCTGGGAGTTGAAGTCCACAAGTCTTAAAGGGACCAAGGTTGGAGACCCCTGTTTTAGCCTCCAGTCCCCTAATCATCTTTGCTGCTCTTCTCTGCACTCTTTCTAGAGTCTCAACATCTTTTTTACATCGTGGCGACCAAAACTGGATTCCAAGTGTGGCCTTACAAAGGTATTATAAAGTGGTATTAACACTTCACGTGATCTTGATTCTGTCCCTCTGTTGATGCAGCCTAGAACTGTGCTGGCTTTTTTGGCAGCTGCTGCACACTGCTGGCTCAAATCTAAATGTTGCTCACTAGGACTCCAAGATCCCTCTCACAGTTACTACTATTGAGCAAGGTACCACATATAATTATTATATAAGATAGTTATTAAGTGAACAGTCTATTATTTGATTTAAACAAACCACGCTTGAAGTGGATTGGAGCATTTGCAAGGTGAACTGTCAGATTTGTTTTTGGGAAAAAGGAGCGATGTAGGAAAATTTCATCAGGCTTGCAGCTTTAAAGCAAAATGCCCTGATTCAGATATTTCCTAGACGTAAGAACAAAGCAGAACTACTAACCTTCCCCTGAGTAACTCCCTGGAGATCTGGCAATGCAGCATTTGGCTCAATAACCACATATAAAAATAGGAACATTCAGGAGAATCTCCCACAGAGCAAAGGGCTTCCATGTTTAAAATATTTATGGCAAGTAGAGTTTTGCATTAAACTCTTACATTTTAATCTATATTTTAAAGGCATCATTTGCAGAGTGATGTGGAGATCTGACAGAATAGGCTTCTTGGTAATGAAAAATGAACATGCTTTGGTTTAGGGAGCAAAGCTGGCTGAGGAACTCTGGGAGTTGGAGTCCACAAGTCTTAAAGGGACCAAGCTTGGAGACCCCTGGTTTAGGCAGTATCCCTGTATAAAGCACACACTCAAATACCTTCCCCGTTGATGAATTTCCCAGTTTTGCTCACAGGGTGAGACACAGTCAGTACTTAGATCCATATAACATTCCTAGAAGGAAAGTTTGGCTTCTCATAAGAAGGGAGATAAGAAGGGTTACTGGGTAGAAAGAAAATAAATAAAATAAATAAAAATCAGGTGAACGGATTTCTCCCCTTTATACTATACTTATTCCCGAATTAGTTAAGAGGCTCCCCAATTCATCAGAAATTAAGATTATTTAGGGGCTTGCTGGGATGAAGAAAGGGCGATCAGATCCCTAACCAGTGGTGCAATCTAAATTTCTTTCCTACCGGTTCTGCGGGCTTGGCTTGGTGGAGGTGGGGTCATGTGACTGGGTGGACGTGACTATGTAACCATGTGACGGGGGATCAAAAGACAGAAACTCACTAACAATGTCCTGCTGGAGCAGGGTTGGACTAGATGACCTCCAGGTCCCTTCCAGCCCTGGATTATCCTCTGAAGCTGCGTCTAGTGCCAGGTTTGTAGTCCTTCCTTCCTCTCCTTTTTCCTCCCTCCTTCCTTCCTTCCTTCCTTCCTTCCTTTCTCTCTCATTCTCTCTTTCTCTCTCTCTCTCTCTCTCAAATTAACCCCCACTCCACCCCATTTTTTGCCTAACAGACTTCAATTTTTTTACCTTTTAAAAAATGCTTTTAAAATTTAAAAAAAAAAGGCCTCTGACGATCAGATACCTCAGCTGGGATCGTCAGAGCCTTGTTTTAACCCTCTAAAAGCAATTTTTTAAATAACCTCTTCGGCGGAAGAGGTTGTTAAAAAAAGGCTTTTAAAAGTAAAAAAAAAACCACCTCTGATGATCGCACGGCTCAGCTGGGCATGGGGGCGGGGGCAGTGATTTTTGCTACTGGTTCTCCAAACCACCTTCCGCCATCACTACTGGACCGGCCGATCCAGTCAGAACCGGAGCATTTCACCCCTGCCCCTAACTATTGACAGCAATTAGTAGGGATGGTGATTGGATATTATTCAATGTTGGAAAATGCTGGTGTTAAATTTGAACAGTCCCCTCTCATTGGGGGTGGGGGGAAGCGGAGGGAGAGGGAATGCAACACCACCTATCTCTAGACTACAACACAGTCCTACCAGCAGTTCCAAGAAGGCTCCACATCCATTGGCACCACTCAGGTGACCTTGAGGACACAGATAAACCTCCAAGTGGCCTATCTCAAGGACTATCTAAAACAGTGGTTCTCAACCTTTATAGTGCTGCGACCCCTTTAATACAATTCCCCACGATGTGGTGACCCCAACCATAAAATTATTTTCGTTTTGAATTTATTGCGCCTGAAGCTGTATTGGCTAGCGATCTGAACTGCTCGCGATTGCCTTGAGGACGGAGGCATTAAAGCGAAGACTCCTCCTCTATTAAGTTTATTGCGCCTGAAGCCAGATTAGGCTAGCGATTGGGAGCGATTGCAGCTGGTTTGAGAGGGAGACATCAGAGCAAAGATTTCTCTCTTTTTTAATTCATTGCGCGTGAAGCCGAATTCGGCTAGCGATTTGAAGAGCCTGCAGCTGGCTTGTGGAGTCAACCATTGGAGCGCAATTCTTTGACTCACAAGTATACTTCCCAAATTTCTGATGGTTTTAGGTGATCCCTGGCAAATCGTCATTCGACCCCCAACGGGGTCCCGACCCACAGGTTGAGAACCACTGATCTAAAAGAATGCAAATGACCAGCTGCCTGCAAGGAATATAAAGTCCTTCCATTCTCCACCATCCAGTCCAGAGCTGAAGAAGCTTCTTGGATGAGAAGCAAAACGTCTTCAAAGAAAAATAAAACAAGTCCAGTTGCCTCTTGGGGGAAAAAAAAAAAGCACCTTTGGGGACAAGAATTCACTCTCACCATACTTCTGCCCTGAAGATCCGAGAACAAACACGCACCCACAGGAGATGTTGCAAAAGGATCTTGAAAGTACAGAATGAGCATAAGCTTGGAATGAGCTGAAATGGGCAAGGTACGCTAAGAATTATTTTTAAAGGCTTTTTTCTCTTTAATTTTTTTTTTAAAAAAACACCCTGATAATTGCTTCTTTGAAATCTGGCCTATTCCTCCAATGCTTTCATATCCAGTGAACGATTAAAAAAAAATTACCCCTGCTAAAAAAGCTGCATTCCTCTCAAAAGGAATGGCCCTACCATTCACCCATCTCCTGCAAGGGCAACCAATGGAGAGCTTTCCATCAATCAATTCATCCAGGACTATAAAAGACTTCCCCCACTTTTGATACGGCAAGATATCATGTGCTCCTGGAATGTTTGGAGTACTTGAAACAATGAGACGGAACTTTTTCATGAATGCAAAACCAAGTCCAAGATTCTTGGGCTACAGGACCTCCATTGTTTTACTGGATGGCTCAAGAATGCTCCTGACATTTGGAAATAAATGGGGTACTTTGGCTGTCCTCCTCCTGGTAGACATTAAAGGCCTGGAATATGTTATCCACACAAGCCTAACAAATCACTCTCTTGGGGCCATGTCCAATGCCTACTCCCTTGCATTTTTTATAAACCAGCTTTATAGGCAATAATTGTTTTGGATTGTACTGCTATAGATATTTTCCCTACCACAAGCTAGTGTGGGCGTCACCAGACTGTCCTTTGTTTTGTTATTAACTACATGATTGTATGGTGTTATTTGCAAACTCGATAAATGCTCCTGTGGAGTTCACTAACTCCTTCCAAAGTTCTCTTGAACCCAATTTTTTTCCCCCCCTCTGGCTTCGGATGTTTTGAATGGTCTGCATTTGGTTGGGGTTTTTTTTGGGGGGGGAGGTGGGGGGTTAGTAGGAGGAAGAAAATATTCGAGAAAAATAAAGATCTTTCTTTCTTTACACTAAATTGCAATGTCGTGAGATTATAATTCCAGACCGTTATTGCAATGACTCAGGAGCACTCATTCAACATGAACAAGGGTAGAGTGGCAACGGAGGCTGTTGCAATTATTTTATTGTCTTTGTTAGGCAGTTTGTAACTTATATGATCAAGATTTTGGCCTAGGTCAGGGGTGTCAAAGTCGATTTCATTGAGGGCCGCATCAGGGTTATGTTTGACCTTGGGGAGCCGGGGTGGGTGTGGCTAAGGTGGGTGTGGCTAAGGTGGGTGTGGCCAGCTCGGCATCACTCGTGTCAGGGGCGCCTGTGGTGGAGCACAAAGCACTTTGTGATATATCTTTGAATATCTCCACTTAAAAATTTATTTATTTTTTCATAAAATTGTGTTACGATTATTCAAAAACCTACTCAACTGAGTATCTCTACTTCTACATGCAAAATCCATATAAGTTCACTTTTGGAGGCTCCTGTTGTTCTTTCTCAGTTTTAACTTGCCCAGCTCTCAACGTTCATCCCATTTTCAGCAATAGCCACAGATTCAAAGCCAGAATTCACCAGCCCATAATTATTCTGGTATTTTATTCTGAAAGGAAGTCATTACAGACTTTATTGGTCAAGGTGCCAGCTTTCTTTCAACAAGCTGGGCTTGAAACAGCACATATGCCATTGAAGTACACAAAATCTGCTAAGCAGACCGAATTCCAGCAAGTGCTTTGTATTAAATCCAATCCTATTTATAGTGAAATTTAAATTTAAATTCTTGTATCTTTTTCCTCTATTTATATGACGTAACCCTTCGAAGACACTTTGTTTTAGGCAGGAGAGACTTTTACGTGGTTGATTTTTGTTTTTGTTTTTGTTTTGACGTCTAGCCCTCTCAATCTATAAAACAAAACTGCACAATCCACAACAATAGCAATTATTAATACCGTACTGACGATCAAAATTGTAATTCTTTACAGGACAGAAGTGAAATGGAATCAACTTACCACTCCGCCCCCAGCAGAATGAACCAGCACTGACATGCCTTCCCGCAAGTTGGCAACTTCAAAGAGCATCATATACGCCGTTACAAAGTTCATAGGGAAAGCAGCTGCTTCGGAGAAGCTCATGTCATCGGGAATTTGGTACACAAATTCAACAGGTGTGCATACCACCTCCGCCCAGGCGTTGTAGTTAGTAAAGGCCATGACTCTGTCTCCAATCTGAAACCATTTGAAAGAAACACAGTCCGATTTTACAACCTTCTGGATAATCCTCACCGAGGCACGCTCAAAATACAAGCTGGTTTGGGACCATTGGCAGTTATCCCTTGGTGACTGTAACAGCCAATAATTAGGGCTACAACAACATGTGGTGATGGCAGGTGAGAGTCACTGTGGACATAAGAATGATGCAAAATGTGTCCGCTATTGTTATACCATATTTCTACCCCATTTTTCCTCTGGGAAGGACTATTTTTTTCCCCCTGAAATAAGAGTGATAGATCTACTCAGTTTCTCAAATGAGACTGAGACCATTTGAAACTAGAAGAGTTATACAGAAAATAGTCTGTCACAAAGGTCTCCAAATTCAGCAATTTAAGATTTGTGCATTTCAATTCCCAGAATTCCTCAGCCAGCCATGTCACCAAGTTTGGAGATTCCTGGTATATCAAAAAACCTACCCAATGCTTTCCATAATATTTTGGGAAGGTAAGTTCAAAGTAATCAGTGTCTTATTGTTTAAGAACCACGGTGGCGCAGTGGTTAGAGTACAGTACTGCAGGCTACTTCTGCTGACTGCCGGCTGCCTGCAATTTGGCAGTTGGAATCTCACCAGGCTCAAGGTTGGACTCAGCCTTCCATTCTTCCAAGGTGGGTAAAATGAGGACCCAGATTGTCGGGTGCAAAAGGCGGACTCTGTAAACCGCTCAGAGAGGGCTGGAAAGCACTGTGAAGCGGTATATAAGTCTAAATGCTATTGCTATCGCTAAACCAATTTATAGAGGTGGCTTATTCCAACCCAAACAAAATCAGTGCTATATGCTCCACATTTTAAATATGTTAAAAAGTGTTTTAACAGTCATTGCAAATCCACCCCCTCCTGGCATTTTTTTTTTTTTAATTTGAAGACTCAGGGCAGATTACACATTGTTAAGCAATAGTCTTCATCCATTTGTATATTATATACAAAGTCAACTTATTGCCCCCAACAATCTGGGTCCTCATTTTACCTACCTTATAAAGGATGGAAGGCCGAGTCAACCTTGGGCCTGGTGGGACTTGAACTTGCAGTAATTGCAAGCAGCTGTGTTAATAACAGACAGACTTAGTCTGATGAACCACTAGAGGCCCAATTTTTAGTATCTGTGGATTTAAATTCATGCATAAACTGCTTCACTATGCTGAATTGTGTTTCAGAGAACACTGTTTGATTCAGACTGCAACATATGTACCTCTGCATTCTTCTGCCTACAATACATTCAACTTTATCAGTTGCTTTTGACAGTTTTTAAAGAAGGAATCCATTCCTTACCTTGGTCATATTTACAGTAATTATTCATACAATAAAATACGGGGAAAGGGAAAGGAAGACTGCTTTCACATATAAAGTAGCAAAAATCAATTTTTAAAACTGGATGTTATCGTTCTCTACATGTCCAAGTACTCAGTGCAGTTTTATTCAGATGTCAATACAGAATTACAGCTTTAGAGGAAAAAAATGAAATTAAACTGCAAAGCTGACTCGCCTATTGATAACAATTCAAGGCATTTGTTACACTCATCTGATTCTTCACATGAGCTCACATCTGAAATAAAATTATTTTGGTTACTTAATTAGCTTGGTCCATTGTACTTTTTCCTTCGGAGAAATATCTTATTATGACAAATGAAATAATTGCTAGTGAGCCAGCAGGAATACAGTGTTATGGCACAGTTGGGTGTCATTAAAGTGAGTTACAATTCCATGCTTCAAAGATTGCCTAGCTGTAGAGTTTTACCCATGCTTTAGAAGCAAGCTTACATATTTATATTAATATATATTTATATTAATAGTTATATGTATAATTGGCTTGGACCATTCCATTTTGGAGGTGGCTAGTAGACCAGTACAAGATCTCACTTCCACCCTATCTATGCATTGGTTCTTTTATCCATTGTAATATTAATTTTAATATTTTTGCTTTCATGGCAATGTGTAAATTGTTTTATTTTGTTATTTATGATGTTTATAAACTGCCCAGAATTGCTTGATAGAGAAGATGGGCAGCATACAACTTTAATAAATAAAAACAAATATTTAAGAGAGCTTATTTCTTTACAGGTTACTCAAGATTTCAGTCTTATTGAATCATGTTGCAATGTTTTGTAATCTTGCGTAGCTTCTTCTCCGGTAAGATTACACTACTAACCAGAGCATACAAAACATTTGCTAGACCAATTCTCGAATACAGCTCATCTGTCTGGAACCCACACTGCATATCAGACATTAATACAATTGAGCGCGTCCAGAAATATTTCACAAGAAGAGTCCTCCACTCCTCTGCGCGCAACAAAATACCTTATGCCACCAGACTTGAAATTCTGAGTTTAGAAAATTTAGGAACTACGCCACCTTCGGTATGACCTGAGCATAGCTCATAAAATCATCTGCTACAATGTCCTACCTGTCAATGACTACTTCAGCTTCAACCACAACAATACACGAGCACACAATAGATTCAAACTTAAAGTGAACCACTCCAATCTTGATTGCAGAAAATATGACTTCAGCAACAGAGTGGTCAATGCCTGGAATGCACTACCAGACTCTGTGGTCTCATCCCCAAACCCCCAAAACTTTAACCTTAGACAGTCTACTGTTGACCTCGCCCCATTCCTAAGAGATCTGTAACGGGCTGCATAAGAGCACCAGCATGCCTACCGTCCCTGTCCTAATGTTCCCTTTGATTGTATTCATTTTATGTATTCAATTCATGTTTATACCTATATCTATTATTTAATATGTATTCGACAAAATAAATAAATAAATAAATTTGGGATTTGCTTAGGAAGAAGAGAGACTTGGCCTCAATCAAGCTTGGGTCTACCAGGTGGGAGAGAGCTATCTGGAGATGGTCAGGTACAAAATACAAAACAGCAAGTGACCATTGACACTGCCAATTAACTTGAACTTGATAAAGTTCAAGGAATTTGTTCACGTTCAAGAAAAATAGACTTGATAAAAGTTCAGACCTGGAACAACTTTAACTTCCAGCATCCCTCATCCCTATTTTTATTTAAAGGGAAAGAGTTGTAATCCAACAACATCTGGATAAGCTGGGGATCTTCACTGCTATTATAAATGTTGACTAAATAATGAAGCATCGTGGCATGATTAAAATGGGCAAATAAAATAGCTGAGTCTATAGAACGAATTAAGACAACCAACTATATAGAAATATAAACAAATAAATAAACTATCATAATGTGATTTTTTTTTAAAAAAGGCAGGCCACAAGCTAGGCTGAATCTATCTGTACATTTTTTAAAAAATATCCAATATTATTTTCATAAACTAGCAATCCTGGGAACTGAAATGGGCCCCACCAGATGCGAATCCTATCTTCTGTTTTTAACGAAGATACCTATTAAATGTAAAAGGTTAAAGGTTGCTAAATGCTCAATCAATGATTATATCTTCCATCGTAGATCATCTCAAATTCTATTAGCTCTGCATGTCTTTTGGGTGACAACCTTTCAAAATGAGAAAATGAAACGGCAAGCACCTCTCCTTTTATCTCCCACATATTCATTTATTTTGAAATAAATGCTTTTCGATTTGATCAAATTCTACTGCACTCTTTTAGAGCCTAACTCGTCTTCACTCAAAGGCTGAAGGGCTGGACTGAGAGGTATATAGCACGGAAACATTTATAGCATCTTGAGTGGTGCCACATTTCATCTGCCTTGGGATACAGAAAAGAATACAGGCAAGGGCCGGATAGCTCAGGCTGGTAATAGCCTGTTATTAAGAACACAGAAGCCTGCAATTATTGCAGGTTCAAGCCCGGCCCAAGGTTGACTCAGCCTTCCATCCTTTATAAGGTAGGTAAAATGAGGACCCAGATTGTTGGGGGGGCAATAAGTTGACTTTGTAAAAAAAATATACAAATAGAATGAGACTATTGCCTTATACACTGTAAGCCGCCCTGAGTCTTCGGAGAAGGGAGGGGTATAAATGTAAACAAACAAACAAAAAAGATTACAAACTTGTAAAAATTGCTGGTAGCTTTAAAATGCTACTGAAATTGGATGACACATCTATTTCTCTACCTCTTCTTCCCCATCAGCAAAAAGTAGAATTTTTTTTTAATGTGAAATGAAATGGTTTTCCTGCTTTCTTTCATTATTAACAAATAAAAAATGATAACAGTATTTGCATACAATGGGTGAAAGCTTAGAATTAAGTCGAATATCTCAACTACAGTCCCGTTCCAAAGAAGTGGAAACAAACTCATTCAACTGGTTGATGAATTGCAGATTTGGAGTGAAGTTTCTTGCAACCATAACTGGTGGGAATTCATTTGTGCCTTCAGCTGAGTAGATATACACTGTACCAGTTTGTTTACCCAATATGTTAAAGTCTATTTGGCTTGAGAAGAATGAACTTCAGTTGACTGGGTTTAACTACAGTCGACTGAGTTTACAAAACATGCTAAGTGTCTATGGAGATTCTCAACGATCCAGGTCATGGTTGTCCCAAAGGTGCTTTTTTTCAAAAGGCAACTGGACTTTCTTGGTTTATCTTCCTTGAAAATGTTTCATTTCTCATCCAAGAATCTTTTTTTTTATTTTGTCATAACATTATATACAGGAACATATATTGAAAGGAAACAATAGGACAGGAATGGTAGGCACTTTTGTGCACTTATGCATGCCCCTTATAGTCCTTTTAGGAATGGGGTGAGGTCAATGGTAGACAGTTTTTGGTTAAAGCATTTAGGAGTTGGAGAGGAGACCACAGAGTCAGGTAGTGTATTCCAAGCATTAACAACTCTGTTACTGAAGTCATATTTTCTGCAATCAAGATTGAAGCGGTTGACATTAAGTTTGAATCTATTGCTTGCTCTTGTATTATTGCTATTGAAGCTGAAGAAGTCTTTAACAGGAAGGACATTGTAAACAGATGATTCTGTGTGTTAAACACAGGTCTTGTCGGAGTCGGCGGAGTTCTAAATTTTCTAATCCCAGGATTTCAAGTCTGCTGGAATAAGGTATTTTGTTGTTTACAAAGGAGCGGAGAACTCTTCTTCAGTTCTGGATTAAACTGAAGAAACTTCTTGGATGAAAAGCAAAATGTTTTTAAAGAAAAGAAAAAAACCAACAAGAAAAAACATCTTGGAAAAGCACCTTTGGAACAAAACAGCTAAGCCACAAACAAGCAAATTGCACTGAATGCTTTCTAGAACCGCAATCTTTGGTGCTTAGGGGCACATGGGAAATTTTGAGAGTATGGGATGGACGGAGGCATTGAATGACCGCTGGGGTGGAAGGCTATTCCATTCACAGATTGGCTGGTTATGTTTACTGATTATAGTCCCAGACCAATAAAACATAAATACACTGTAAAATGTCAAGAGTATATATGGCAAGCCAACCTTGAAACAATACATCATAAAAAGAGGGCACCATTCAAATTCTACAATCCATAGCTATTGCTGAGAAGTTGGTAATATTTTAAAGGGTTGCTTGTATTTAATTTTTTCAGGAGGAAATCTGCAGTCTCTTGCTCAGTAGGACAAGTAAAATTTATTCGTGCCAAATACTAAGGGTGATATAGTAGACAGTTTAACAATTCATAAGTTACTGTCTTGACTGCAGTCTGCACAGAGGTACGTGCAGTTATCTTCTGATTGTCTGAATAGCCCTGGGTTATTTCTCATTGTAGTTTTCGAAGAATAAACAGATTTAGGGCCCAAAAGAAATTATTGCTTTTCCTTTTCAGCTGGAATCTCAAACTGCCATGAATGTTACTTGAGACTAGTTCAAAAACCCAAAGGCCTTAACAATGAAATCTCTGGTAAGTCAAGAATGAAGGAAATAAGGGCAGTAAGCATACCAGTGGTGGGTTTCTACCAGTTCGCCCTGGTTCGGGTGAACCGGTAGCGGCAGCGGGAAGCTCCGCCCACCCACCCGGATGTCAACATGGATGCTCCGCGCATGGGCAGAAGTGTCACTTGCAAGCAAAACAAGTGCACACACAGTTCCGAACTGGTAGCGAAGATAAGTGAAACCCGCTACTGAAGCATACATATATTAAATAGATGAACTTTTACTATGAAACATAACTACATTTTGGGTTATTTTATATAAGCCACTTGGAAGCAGGGATGGCTGTGGCTGGTTCTTCTGTGGGTGGAGACCAGCTGGGACCATTGGAAGATGATGGCTATGTGGAAGCAAGCAAGGAACCCTGCTTAATGTGAATCCCTCAAATTCCAGATGAGGCATTTCCTTCTAATTCCTACCAGAGGTTGGGCATCAGCCTGCATGGGGTCCATGGGTCCTGTCATCACCTCCCTAAGCAGGAATCTACTTGAGGTCAGTGGTAGAATTCAATTTTTTTTTACTACTGGTTCTGTGGGCGTGGCTTGGTGGGCGTGGTAGGGAAAGGATACTGCAAAATCTCCATTCCCACCCCACTCTGGGACCAGCCAGAGGTAGCATCTGCCTGTTTTCCAAACTATTCAAAATTTCTGTTACCGATTCTCCAGAACCTGTCAGAACCTGCTGAATAGCACCCTTGCTTGAGGTGTTATTGGAAGAAGAGGGAGCAAGGCTAACTTGGCCAGAATATCTTGGATGAACCAGTGAATGCCACCGTCCTAGGAATCTTTTCCAGTCATCTCGCTTCAGTCCCAAGGAGGCTCTGGCCAATACCGGTAAGCTGCAACCCTGTCCAGGTTAAGACAGCCGATTTCCTTTGGGTTTACAAAAATGGAGATGGATTTTTACTCTTCTGGGTCACAGACAAGCCAACTCCCACAATTTTTTTTTTTACTCCCCACCTTTGTCAGTCTAGTTGGTTCTTGCCTCCCTTGTTACCATCCCACATCTGAAATAAGATGGGAGTGGTAAGCCCTTATCAGCTGAGACCTGTACGTTGCACTCTTTCAAGTATCTTTTATTTTATTTTATTTTATTTTATTTCATTTTATAGAAAATGACTTGGTGGGTTATAAATTTGAGACCTTAGTATCTTAGCCTTTTATTTTTCATACTGAAAACTTCACCCTATTTGATTCTCCTTTTCATCCTATTCAGTTTTCCCTCAAGAAGTCTATATTCTATTAGGACCAAGCATGACTATTGTCTTCAAGGGATGATGCTGACGATGATGCTGATGATAGTGAGATGTTTGTTTCTGCAGTGCTGCACATCTTCTGCTATGTAGATAGTGTTGTTCTGGCTACATCACCAGTAGCGTTCCTAATGTGAATTTTGTTTTTTCAAGAGAGAATGATTGTTGTGTCTGCGCCCCCTGAGTCAGAAAGTGACTTGGAAAGTGAGGGGGAAGGGCCGTCAGGACTTACCTCAGGAGCACCGGCTCCCCTGGCTCAGCTCCAGGAGCCAGAAGCAGGCCAGGTAGAAGGCCTCCATCCCCTGACTCTTTCCCCCCCACCCAGGCCATGCCTGCAGATCCAGCTGACAGCAATCAGGCTTGGTTGAATCTTAGGTTTCGTAGGCAGGAGAGGAGGGAACAACAGAAGCAAGGGTGGGGCAGGTGTAGGAAGTGCTTAGTCATGGAGCCACACCCCACTGAATATAAAAGGCAGCAAGAGCTGGTGTGTCTCGTTGTAACAGGCAAATCCACGGATTGACTAGAGCTGAAGTTTGTGATTCACCAGCATTGTGGAAGATAACGAGGGCTCTTGGCAGACGCTGGCTCTTTTACTGCCAGAGCTGATAGTGCCGGCTAATTAAGCCATCATTCGGACGGAGGCGGAGGAGGACAGAACAATGATGTTATGATGCCAGCCTTTTAAAACTGCTTTTATATCACTGCTGCTGTGCATTTGCTGTATTTGTATTTATATATATTTATATAGCTGCTATATTTAGACCTAAACCAGCCATCTTAAAACCAGTCTCCTGGTAGATATAGAACACAAACTGGAATGGGGATATGTAATTCTAATCCCAAAAGCAAACAAACCATTTCATGGTTCAACCTGAGCAATGAACAAGACCATTTAATCATCAAGGGCTCTACCACCATTTGAAATTCACTAGTAACTGGTTAATTGATTTGTTCCATTTTGGGGATTCCATTATATCCTTATCAAGAGGTACTGATTCACAATACTTTAGAATTCAACATTGGGAATGACACTGTAGCATGCCAGGATATTTAAATGACAGTCTGTTGAATAACCTGATCCGCACATAACACAAACCAATGACACATCACATTATAATAAAACCAAAACAGACCATGTTATCATTTATCACAGTGGTTCTTAAACTTTTCTTCACAACAAACTTTCCTTTAAATACCTTTTATGTCCATGAACCATGGCCAAGGATCCCCAAGATCTAACTCAAGATTTATCATATTTTTCGGAATATAAGACACACTTCCTCCCCACCTAAAAGAGGGTAAAAATTTGGGTGCATCTTATACACCAAATGTATAATGCCCTTTGGCTTCTGCCTCCTAGCAATTGGTCTCCTTGCAGCAAATAGCCCATTTCAAGTTTCAGCTTCAGCACAGCCTGATTAACACAAGCAGCTGATTGTAGGTTGGATCGGCCTCCCGACCATCAGCTGTTTCAGGCTGCAGGGATTGCCATTGCCTACATGTCCACGTGCCCCATTTTCGGCCTCCGGGGGGCAAATTGCTGGGAGGCAGAGGGAGATTTTTTTTTCTTGTGCTAATCAGGCTGTGCTGAAAATGAAACTGCAAGGAGGCAAATTGCTGAGAGGCAGATTTTTTTTTTCTTGTGCTAATCAGGCTGTGCTGAAAATAAAAATGAAACAGGTTGTTTGCTGTTTGCTGTTTGCTGCAAGGAAACAAATTGCTGGGAGGCAAAGGCAGATTCTTTTTCTTGTTTTCCTCCCCAAAAAAGATATATATTCCTGAGCACTCTGAAAAATATGGTAAATCATTACATTTCTTCAAGCCTTTATGGACCCCCCTTCTGATGACATTGTGGCCCCCTCAGGGGTCCATGGACCACAGGTTTAGAATCACTGGTTTATCATAGTTTATGGGTATATTGTTTTGTTCTCAAGCACCATCGTATTACCTCGTAGCCTTTCACGTTTTCACCCAGAGCTTCTACAATTCCAGAGCATTCAAATCCAGGTATAAGTGGTGTTTTAGGTGGATTATCAATGTTCCCCTGGCGAACCATCAGATCAATAAAATTTAAGCCACTGTAGGGGGGAAAAAAGTGAGAAGGGAAGATATGAAGGCCTACATTCCAGGATGATAAACACAAGCTATCATGCCATTCACAACCATATTTTAGTCACCAAAAACCCAAATTGTTCTTTATATGAGATTTCTTTTCATTTCGCCCTCCCCGAAACTGAATTTACTATTCCTCTTTTGGGATACTCTTTGGAAAAACTCAAGTTATGTTGTTTCCTTCTCTTTGTCTTTTCTGAGTAACGCAAAATAATTTTTGGTTAAAAATAGGCACCTTTTTACACATAGGTTCGCCATCACAGCTATAGGGTGAGGAGATTGCAAATGGTTTAATTTTTAAAGAAACTATTATACTATTCTATATTGATGTAGCACGCAATTTTAAAAAAATGAAACTTAGCATTCACTTCCCACAAATACTGGTAATTTTTATTTGTTTCCCATGCTCCAATATCTTTCAGGTGTCAGGTGATCCATGAGCTCCAGACTATTAATCAAATTGGTTATCCTAAGCTTATTAAGGGTAGTCCTCAACGTACAAGCGCTCGTTTAGTGACCATTCAAAGTTAACAATGATGCTGAACAAAGTGACTTATGACAAGTTGTCAATCACCATTGCAGCATTCCCTACAGTCACATGATCAAATTTCAGGCACTTGGCAACTGGCATGTACTTATGAAGGTTCAGCATTCCGGGATCATATGATCACTACTTGTCAACTTTCCAGATGGCTTCCAACAAGCGAAGTCAACGGGGGAATCCAGATTCACTTAATGACTGTATGATTCACTTAACAACTGCAACAATTTGCCTTATCAACTCTGGCAAAAATGATAAAATGGGCTGCAACTCACTGAACCATCTTTCTTAGCAATTGAGTTTTGTGGTCATAAATCTAGGACTACCGAACTTCCTTGTTACAACAGTTTCCCTGGATTTCTGTAGTATACCTATACAGTCTAAAAGAATGATGGCAACCTTCAAAACTTGTGTGGGATTTTGGACATTTATTTTTGAATAAGCCAAAAAATTAAAAGACGCTTGCTCCTGGGGAGGAAAGCTATGGCAAACATAGATAGTGTACTAAAAAGCAGAGACATCACCCTGCCAACGAAAGTGTGTATAGTCAAGGCTCTGGTTTTCCCAGTTGCAATGTGTGGCTGTGAAAGTTGGACCATAAGAAAGGCTGAGTGCCAAAGAATTGAGGCCTTTGAACTATGGTGCTGGAGAAGACTCCTGCGAGTCCCTTGGACTGCAAGGCGATCAAACCAGTCAGTCCTAGAAGAGATCAATCCTGACTGCTCTTTAGAAGGCCAGATCCTAAAGATGAAACTCAAATCCTTTGGCCACCTAATGAGAAGGAAAGACTCACTGGAGAAGAGCTTAATGCTGGGAACAATTGATGGCAAAAGAAGAAGGGGATGGCAGAGAACGAGATGGCTGGATGGAGTTGCTGAAGCAGTCGGCGTGAGCTTAAATGGACTCCAGAGGGTGGTAGAGGAGAGGAAGGCCTGGAGGAATGTTGTCCATGGGATGGCGATAGGTCGCAACTAACAACAACAACAAAATTTGAATAACCCGGTTCTGTCCTTGAGGTTTTCAATTCCCACTAAATATATTAGTGGAAATAAGACAATGGTTATCTCCAGTACTGCAGAGGTGTTTTGTTTTTTTTGAAGCTAAGCTGCTCATGTTTTGTTTTATTGAAAAACAAAAATGTTATTCTTTGGATACTTAAGCCTAATTTGCTGAAAATGGCTTCAAACCGGTGAAGGCGATCTCATTCTTTTTTATTGATGTGCTTTTTAAAGATTTCCTACAGTCCAGTTAGACTCCTTTTCTCTCTGTCTCTCTATGCTCCTATTGCCTCCTACTCCTTCTAAGTTAACATTTTTAGCAGAAAGAAAGGAAATAACTCTTAATAACTAACTCCAATATATAAAACTCTGAAATGGTGAAATAGAGAAGTCTTGGCCTATTATTGAATCAGACGTGCATTACAATAAAAAGGAGAAGAATGATACTCTTCTCTAACCCATGCTCATTGCTTTTTCCCCCAAACATAAGCCTCTGATAAACATTAATAAGATGCTTAGTATTGTGGAATATATTTTATAAGGAACAGAATTGGAATATGAAGGACTGCATAAGGCAAATCAAGTCCACTGTGTAGCAAAGCAATGGAATGGAGCCAGAATATAGATGCTAGCTAGACGAAGACAGACAGCTACCATTTCTAATACAGAATGAAATTTAATATCATCCAAGATCAGACTGCATTCACTTCAATGCCCCAAGGGTAGGCAAAGTATACATTCCAAGTATTTCAGATTACAATGCCCATAATCCCTGATCATGCCACCAGGTTAACACTAGTTCTTGTAACTGTACATTGGTTGACTTCAGTGGTGAAATCCATTTTTTTTACTACCAGTTCTGTGGGTGTGGCTTGGTGGGCATGGCAGGGAAAGGATACTGCAAAATCCCCATTCCCTCCCCACTCCTGGGAGAAGGATATTGCAAAATCTCCATTCCCACCCCACTGTGGGACCAGCCAGAGGTGGTACTTGCCAGTTCTCTGAACTACTCAAAATTTCCACTACCGGCTCTCCGAACTGCTCAAAATTTCCACTACCGGTTCTCCAGAACCTGTCAGAACCTGCTGGATTTCACCCCTGGTTGACTTTCTCCAAAATGATCTGGCCCCAGCCTGGTCCTTCAACTCTTTCAATGACACACTTATTGCCAAATTACTAGAATCAAGTATATTGACCTTGCCGTTTGGCTGCCCTCTTCCTATTATTCTTTCCACTTTTCCCAACATTATAGACTTCTCAAGAGAGCTGGCTCTTTGCAAAATGCGTTAAAACATGATTTGAGCTGATGATTTACCCTTTGAGTGAGAATTCTAGGGATCCAGTAAAACTAGGCAGGTTTCAAATAAGCGACAAGATTCCAATGTATGGCATGGTCCTTTCCAGTACAACTAATTGTTCCCATCTGCATCCCATCTGCATCTGAATCTGCACTACTATTAATCGTCTCATAGTTCCCATCACCAATCTCTTTCCACTTATGATTGTATGACTATAACTTGTTGCTGGCAATCCTTATGATTTATATTGATATATTGATCATCAATTGTGTTGTAAATGTTGTACTTTGATGAACGTATCTTTTCTTTTATGTACACTGAGAGCATATGCACCAAGACAAAATCCTTGTGTGTCCAATCACACTTGGCCAATAAAAAATTCTATTCTATTCTATTCCATCAACCAGATGCTTTAATGCCTCTTTCAAGGTTAAGGTTTTTTTAAAATAAGCACTGCAGCATTTCACTTTGATTTTTTTTTTGGTCTTCCGATAAAAATGCCAAGGACTTTGTGTAACAGGAGCCAGACTGAGATGGCAGAAATGTGATTTTTTTTTTCTGACCTGGTGCCACACAGGAGATATTTCCATTTCTTGAACTCCACTGGAAAAATGCTTCACAAGTGATACCTTCCTCGTGCCCAATCTGCACTGAAACATTTCCTACTTTTATACTGCCAGAGCATTGCTATTCGCTCACCCATGAGTGCTTCTCGACTGGAATTTCATTTTAGCATGGATGCCAATGCAAGGTGACAGTACAAAGTTATATTTGCTATCTGGAGACACTGATGATGTCAGGAGCTGCGGCTCCAAATTCTGTCTGTGGGCATCGGATGCATGTGGACGTTTCCTGCATGGATGGTCTACATAGGAAATTCCATTTTCAAATGTGTGAAGTGTTTTAAATAATAGATTAGTCTTTCTCAGCCATACCCACCACTGTCTTACCCTTGGATTGAAGAGAGTATTTGGACTTAGTATCAGAGATGTTCAAGACTCCAGTGCATTCCCTTTAAAGAACTAGTTCCCTAGTTCTTTAAAGCTTTTGAAGCTCAGCTTTGAGAGGAGGACATTTTGGATCAATTCCCTGCCTATTGTTTTGAAAAATCTGTAGCTTCGTAAAGAGCTGAAATTAATTTCTCCAACTCCTGCTCACTCTACTAACATATCCTTTAAAACATAGCCTCTCCATAAACCTGTGATTTCCCAAAATGTTTTTAACCAGGGCCCAAAATTGGTTAGGGTTTCTAGGACTCAGCCTTACCTCAGGAGGCAATTTCCCCAAAACTTGGTAGAATGAATTAACTTTTTGAGTGTCCTTTGAAACATGCACCTAACGGTAACTATAGTGTACATATTATATGTTTGATACAGATCAAAGAGGTATTACAGCCTATTACAGGGGTCTGCAATCTTAAACACTCGAAGAGTCATTTGGACCCATTTCCCACAGAAAAGGAAACAATGGGAGCCACAAAACCCTTCCCGTGCCTGACTATTTCTTGAGTGCCCACAAAAGTAGCATATGTAGTTGAATTAATCATTCTGTTTAACTTTTCTTTCCTTGGATTTATCCATAGTTGGCTTACCGGGTGTTGAAAAGCTCAATAAATCACGTGCCGGCGGGTGTCACACACTGGCAGTTGTGACACATATTTTGAGTGACAGGGAGCCGCAGGAGAGGGGTGAAAGAGCCACATGCAGCTCCAGAGGTGTAGGTTGCTGACCCCTGGCCTATTAATAGCTCATTGGCCAAATAATTCCTACATCTCCGTTTTGGATTTATAGGATAGTAGCACATACGTCATGGGAAGAACATATAGGAGGTGGCAAACGTGCACATCCAAGAGAAACACAAAAAGACACTGTGAAACTCTATTGTTGGTTAAGGTTCCAAAGTAATGCGGAAACCCCAAAAGAATACTCATAAAAATGGAATACACTCCACATTCACAGCATGCTAATTAATTGTTCAAAATCTGGAGGTTGAAAGAAAAGGCGGAGCATGCCTGTAATAGGCAAACTCAGTTGGATTCTCAAACTGAAACTCTCTGCAGTACGTTTTATTGTGATGGTCAACACCTATTTCCATCCGTTTGGGAAACATGCAGTTCTGATCATTTAATCACATGCTATATGAACACATACAGCCTTATTTCACCATTGTTGCATAAATATCAAGGATGCATAGGAAAATTTTATATTTCTCTGCAGCTTGCAGACCCTAAAGCTGCTACAATATAATGTTGCCAACAGCGCTTAAAATCCCTCAAATAGTGACTTGGGTTTCAAACTAGCCTTAATGAGTATTTAAATCATTACTTAAGAGTATTTTGAATTGTTATACATTTAGTGACATATTAATTGTTTATGTTTTTGTCTAATGCTTTACTCCTCCGTATAGTTTTTAGATTTTTGTGTGTATGTGTGTATACTTGTGTATGTGTGTATACACATACACACACACATTTTTTAAATTATATTATGTTTTTTTTAATTCTGTGTAATTTTTTATTTTAATATTTTGTAAAGAATTGTTGTATTCCACTTTCCTTATGCTAATCTAGGGCTATAATAAAGATTTCACTGATAGAACAAACTCCCATCCTTCCATGGCATCATTAGAAGGCAGTTTTAATAGGGAACAGGAAGATGGAAGAGATAGGTTGGCGGGTTTACTCTAAACCACTTTTTATGTGCCACTTCCTAGTTCTTTTTCCTTCCAATTATCCTCATTGTTTGGAATGGCTTGTGGAGCAGCAGTAAATACTGTATATCCTGCTTATTTAACAACAAACACAACATCAAACCTCCCCAAGATGTTAAAACAATTAAGACCAACAATTTAAAACCCAGACCAACAATTTAAAGCCGGAGAAAGATTGTGTGCACAAACATATACTGTACCGCTCTAATCTCTTTTAATTTTTTTTAACTGGAAAAGAAACAAAAATGTTCCAACAGGGTAAGTAAGTCCCATGACTTTTGGCTAAAGTACGTTTAAGTTCATACAGTCACATACTTTCAGAAGAAACTAAGCAACACAATCCACCCTTGACCTACTTTCTGTCAGCTCAGAAGCTAAGCAGGATTGGGCCTGGTTAGTCCTTGGATGGGAGTCTTTCACAGAAAACTGTTAAGAACATCCTAGAAGGAAAGCAGTAGCAAATGACTGTTGCCTCCTGCCAAAACTGCATGTCTAGGTCATCCCCATGAGTTGGGTTGAGCCAAGTTGGACATGAACAAATTATGGAAAATATTGCATTTTCAGTAGATGGCAACAACTTAACTTCATTTGGGCTAGGAAGCTAAGCAGCACTGAGCATAACTATTACCTAGACAGGAGAATTAGTTAGTTAGATATCCTAAGGAATTTCAGGGCCACCGAGCAGATTAAAATAATCAGGAAGAAGATACTGGCACTAACCAGTCCCATATTGCCATCATAAAAACTGCATGGTCCTGCATGCAGGGAGGCATCAGGAGTCAAGCACAACTCAAGGACCTTTCCTTCAGCCTCACAATGAGTAAGTTATCATTTGCTTAAATATGTGCATTTCCTTCAGGTAAGCAAAGAAGCTCAAGAAGGAGCACACTAGCATTGGCTTTTATAAGCTGCTTCATCCTTCGTTCTGATTTCTACAGCTCACTTTTAGAAATCCCAACCTAACCTTTTACTCAGTTTGTCCAAGCTCTCAATATCTCAACAAGTTTTGTTTGGCCTTGAATAATTTCAGCCTGTAGTAGCTATTTGTCTGTCACCAGCATCCTCCTAACGCAGAATTTCCAGGGAGGAAAAAATTAGCTGGAAGGAGAAAAAAAGGGGATTAAGCATAGAGCAGGGGGCAAATAGGATTTATTCATGAGCTTGACCGAAGAAAAGAACCTGAGGCGATCAGAAGGAAAGGCAATCGGTCCCTTATCTAGCAGTGTCAACATCCACACAGACACAGATGTAAGAGAAATGAGAAAGTGCCAAAAAAAACAAAACAAAACAGGCCAAAAATGCTGCTCGGATTTGGGAAAAGCTTTTGGATACACAGATCCCTTTTTTTAAAAAAATGTTTTTTTTAAAAAAACCTTGGAAAGGGCTTCTAATACACTGGTCTTTTGGAAAAAAAACCATGACAAAAATTATTCACAGTTACCCCGTTATTGAGCGCCTATGGAGATGGGAGGGAAGGGGTGGGAAAGAGAGAGAGAGAGAGAGAGAGTGGGAGAGAGACAGATGAAAAGAGGAAGAGAAATGAAAAGAAAAAGAGAGAAAGAAAAAAGATGGTCATTTTCACTTGCAATCTTGTGCACATTTTCCTAAGGAATGATGATTTAAGGGCAGAGCTGCATTTGTTGCTGAGTCAAAGTCATTTGTTGCTCTCACAAGGCTTCAACCAAAATGCTCCACAACTTGGGAATAAATCCCAGTTTATTTGTTTAGAGTTGTTTCTTTTTTTTAAAAAAAAGCCTCTTTCTCCATGATGGTTAAGGAAGACACCGATTGCAAGGACAAAGGGGGGAGGGTGGGCTCCCTATCTAATTTAACACCCACCCCTCCCCGCCCTGGAGATTCAGCTGGAACTTTGCAAAAGTAGCTGGAGAAAGAGGGGGGAGCAGCAGGGTTCTTTTTTGGGGGGGGGGGCACCCTCTTCTTCTCTTTACTCGTTTACTTCTATTGAGTCTCCAATGTCGCTGCCTGGGATGGGAGAAGCCTTTCCTTCCCCCCCACCCGCACCCGCCCCACCACAAAGACGCCCGTTATGCCCATTAGACCAAAAGGCGGAAAAGATGGAGGGAGGGAGGGAGGGAGGGAGGGAGGGAAGGAAGGAAAGAAGGATGGATGGATGGAAGGAAGGAAGGAAGGAAAGAAGCATGGAAGGAAGGAAGGAAAAAAGGATGGAAGGAAGGAAGGATGGAAGGAAGGAAAGGGGATGTTTTCCAGAGGACCGCCGGCTAACCAGAAGAATTTTTTTCCCAAAAAAATAGTAATATTATTATTACTAATAAAAACTATTATTAATATTTTTTTTAAAAAACAAAAACCCAGAATACTGGACCAGGCTTTCACGCGGATCTTCAGCTCTCCTTCCTGAGGCTCCGGCATCACTTTTTTAGACACCCGGAGCTTATTGAGGCCCCCGAAAGCGGAGAGCACCACGGCTCGCATCTCTTTGGCATCCCCGGCTTTCTGGACGCCGCCGACCCCGCTGTTGTTGCCGCCGCCGGCGTTGCCGCCGTCCCCTCCGCCGCCGACGCCTTCGGCCGCCTCCTTCTCGATCATCTGCTCCGTCTCCTCGGCTTTCTCGGCTCCTTCCTTGGCCATGGCGAAGCTGCTGCTGGTGCTGGTGCTGCTGCTGCTCCGGCGGCAGAAGGAAGGACGGAGGGGCTGGAGAGCCGCGTTTAAGAGGCGGGCGGGGGCGCGCGCGCTGGGGAGGGGAGGGAAGGGGAGGGGGAGAGCCGGAGGGCGGGAGCGCGCCTTGGCTCTCGGCCCGGCCGTCTTCGCCCGCAAACCAACACGGTCCGTCGTCCTCCCCACCCAATACGGCGGCGGCGCGGCTGAGGTGCGGGGCTGCCGGGGGGCTCGGGGCGTGTGCCCGCAGGCTGGTTACCGTATCCCATGGCGTAGGCGCGCAGAGATTTTTTATTTTATTTTTTATTTTATTATTTTTAAAATTTAAACCCCGTCTCGGGTTTGTTAAACTCCTCGGGAGCGGATTTGGTGGGGGGTGGGGGAGGGGGGCACCTTGTTGCCGCAAGGTTTTGCCTGAGGGGACGACGGAGGCGACTCCCCACCACCCCACACACCCCGGCCTTTCGGACGGCAGCTTGCCGCCTCTTTGAGGGCTTCGGTCAAGCCATCGGCTTTTGGAAGGCGGATCGTTCCCGAGTGAAGAGATTTCAGGGTCGTTTAAATAACAACAACAACAAAAACAAAAACAACAACAACAACAACAACAACAACAACAACAACAATAATAATAATAATAATAATAATAATAATAATAATAATAATAATAATAATAAAAATATTAAAATATTTTAATATTTATTTAATAATAATATATTTTAAGAAGGTACTTGGTTGATACCTAGGATGCTGGCAGCAACCCTATCAACCATTAGCACCAGTCAATTGTATTTCCAAATGTTCAGTTGACTGAGTTTCATGTTTAATGAATAAGAGATACTACTAGTACTACTACTACTACTACTACTAATAGTAATAATAATAATAGTAAGAAGGTACTCGGTTGATACCTAGGATGTTTGCCGCAACCCATCAACCATTAGCACCAGTCAATAGTATTTGTGATGCCTTTTTGAATGTTCAGTTGACTGAGTTTCATGTTTAATGAATAAGAGATACTACTACTAACAACAACAACAACAATAATAATAGTAAGAAGGTACTTGGTTGATACCTAGGATGCTGGCAGCAACCCGTTGCAACCATTAGCACCAGTCAATAGTATTTGTGATGCCTTTTTGAATGTTCACTGGACTGAGTTTCATGTTTAATGAATAAAGATAACAACAATACTACTACTACTAGTAGTAGTAGTAGTAGTAATTTGCTTTCATTGAGTTGGCCTGCCGATGCTATCCGGTGTTTTGTTTTGGTTTTGTTGCCCCTTTGAATCTCTTGTTTTAATCCTCATTTGGGATTGAAAAGAGCAGTTTAAAGGGAGGAAGGAAAAGAAGAAGAAAACAGGTTTGGAAGGGATGCCGCTGTTTGAGAAGAAAGGATGTTTGGCTGGAAGATACCCCCACCTCCCCAATACCTGGGAGGAGGGGGTTATGCTGTGTCTCTCCCCAGGCAGATGAGCTTTCATTGATGCTTCCCACATGTACAGGTGGCCTGAGATTATTTTAGCTGGCTTAGGTTAGCAGACCCGCCCAGAAGCCATGGTTTGTTGTGCAAGCTACAATGATTAGGTTTGCACAAAGCATAAACCAGGGCTTACAACCCTCAGTTTGCTGGAGCCAGAGCTCATTCATGCAAAGTCGATCCATTCTGTTGAGCAAATCATGGTTTATGGAGTAAGCCACACTTAGTTAGGTTTGAATGACAGTCTAAGGCTGCTTTTCACTAGAATTAAAAAATAAATAAATCCTCCTGCCTCTTCCAAAGCACTTTGGAAGAAAGTTATCTGCGGTTGTTTGACTCTAACTCTGAATGCTGAGCAAAGGATGCAGGTATTTATGGAATTCTATGGAAATGTCCTATTACTGAATTTTGGAACTCTGTGTGAAGCCATGAGTGGGCTTAACCCCAGAATCTGTGGAATAAATAGCATTTGGTGAGGTTCAGACATTGCAGCGGGCTGTAGGCTGTGCTTCCAACCACCTCGACGGCATAAACAGGGAACTAAGAAAAAAAAAACCTAGATGAGATCATCCTTAATAATATGGAGAAGATTTGTGATCTTCAGACCTCTGAACCCACTGCCCCCAATTAAATTCCGTTGTTCCATATGAAATGTACCTGCAGTTGTTGTTGTTGTTTTCTCATTGATGCTCTCTTTTTCTTCCCATGAACATTTTCAGATGCAGGTATGACTATAGCCATGGATACAATCCCAACATCTGCCGGAGACTCAGAAGAGGCGCTGAGTTATGATTCATCACCCTGTTCTACTTTGCCGTGATTTTTTATTTAAAAAAAAGAGGTTCTCAAATGAACTACATTTAAGCTTGCTAGAGGAAGTGATACCGAAAGGTATCATCACCACTATTAGATTGTCTTTTTTATCAACTCTAGTTGCCTGGCTAAAAAAAATCAGAAATGCTATACCTGGGGTTCTTTTCAGAGGTTATGTTTCAGAAATAAATTGTGTGTGGGGGGGGGGGGAGAATTGAGAGAAGAATGCTCCTAAAAATAGCATTTATTCTGCCTGCTCTTTTCTGTATGGTTAAAACTCAGTATGGGTGTCACAACAGTACAATCAAAGCTCTCTACCTGTTTTGTGTGTGCTGTGACCCACAGCTTCAAATCCACCATTGGAGTGGCTTTTTTTTTGACATGCGTCTCAGGAAATTTGCTTCCGACTGGTTGACAAATTCAGTTGCATCAGAAATGTCTGAGCATTTTGGTATGAATCTAATTTGATGAGGTCTTCCCCAGTAGCCCTTCATCCATCTTCTGTCTAATAGGTTCCTTTGCTAGCAAAGAGAAATGATGTTGCTGACAAAAGAATAACAGCCCATCAAATCTTTTCAGAAGCAATGTCTCCTAATTAAGCAGTACTTAGTGTGGAAAATAGGAAGTACTGGAGAGGAAAATCATATGCCAGCAGACTCTCTCAAATTTCTGGGAAAAACAACAACCTGAAAACAACTGAGAGAGAAACTTAATCCTAGAGAACACCCATGTGAACAAACAAACCCAATGCCTACTTCCAAAAATGGATCCCCTCCATTTTTTTTTTAAAAAGGCAGCATTTGACTTAATTTGATCTCCAAAAACTAAACAAGGTTGGCCCTTGCGGTACTTAGATGAAAGACACTGAGAAATTCTAAACAAACTGTTTACTTGTAGTCAAGGAAACAACATGGACGTGTTCACAAAGTCACCCAAGAGTCAAGTTGGATTCAACAGATCTGTCTGTCTGTCTGTCTGTCTGTCTGTCTAATCAAAGAGAGAAGCAATCTGGAATTAAGGAGAACCTTCCTAACAATGAGGACAATTAACCAGTGGAATAGCTTGCCTTCAGAAATCGTGGGCGCTCCATCACTGGAGGTTTTTAAGAAAAGACTAGACAGTCACTTGTCTGAAATGGTATAGGTTCTCTTGCTTGAGCACGGGACTGGACTAGAAGACCTTCAAGATCCCTTCCAGATTTCTATTCTATTCTATTCTATTCCATTCCATTCCATTCCATTCCATTCTCTCTTCCTACCTGCCTGCCTGCCTGCCTACCTACCTACCTACCTATCTACCTACCTACCTACGTAGCATCTATTTATCTGGATATCTTTCTAGGTTGATACCATACAGTAATCCCAATCAATAAGGCACATTACATTTTAGCGTATTGTCCACAATGAAAGAAGAAAAAGAAGTCACTTTTTCCATGAATCCCAGTGTGGAACTAAGTTCTGATTTACTTCTGTTGGTGGCTATCAAGCTAGTTCAGAGATAATTGATTTTCAGTGAGACATGTCATTTGAATGGACATTTAGAATTTAAAGCAGTACATAAAGCTTAGAACTATTTGTTGTCTAAACCAGTAGTAGGAATCAAAGCTTCTAACATAAAATGTGATTTTCCATCTCTTTTTTTGTCCCTCCAACCAAAATGTCGAGTTTACTTCCCTCCACCCCTGCTTTGTTTATTTCAAAAAGAGAAGACACAATTGCCACAGAGTAAGCCCTAAAGTAGGCTCAGCCCTACTTTACAACAAAAATAAACAATTTAGTCTCACAATGTAAGTACAGAAAAGGGCCAAATGGAGCTGACATTCCCTAAACATTGCCCACCTAAATAATAAATCTTATTTCCCATCTGTTTTTCTAAATCTAAATTATATTATAGAAAATTGCCTTAGACAAGACTGCACTGAAAATCTGACTATACAGAATTTCTGAAATCCACCTTAAAAATAAAAGTTAAAAAAAAGGCAAAATTGGTTCCCTGGGATGGTGCTATTTTACTGATGTTTTCTTCTCCAACTGTTGCTTCAATGGCGGTTTTGCTTTAATCTCAGGGGTAATAGCAGCCAATTTTGAATCGCAAACAGTGGATGGGATGACACAACACCACTAGGAAGCTAATTAGTTCGGCTGCATTGTGACATCACAAAGGCAGGTGAGGAAGGGCAAATTGAACATGCAGAAAAGGGCGGACACATCAACAATGCAACATTTTTGTAAAAATAGGAAAAACACAGCAATACAAATTCACTTGGCTCAGATGCAGTCTTGAACTGAATACGCTTAAATAAAATAAGCGTAGAAATAAACAAGAATCTAACAGAAGAGAATATTAATAGCTCAGGATTGAACTGTGAAGTCCTTGGTGGTATGTCCCAAAGGTGCTTTTTCAGGAGGCAACTGGACTTTCTTGGGTTTTTTTTTTTTCTTTGAAGATGTTTCAAGAACCTGGATGGCTGAGAATCTCTTTTTTTAAAAGAAGTTTTTTTAAAATTTTTGTTGTTAAAACATCAGTAATTCCTTCTGTGTGACGTCTCGGTGTTTTCTTCCTGGCTCCATCTTTTGTTGTTTCTTCTTTCTTCACTCCAATTTAAACTATTACCAGTTTTCCACACATACATTATTATCCTTTTCTTACATAATTGTCCATTGCTCATCTATAACTTTCTTCTAACCAATGATAAAATTTAGCCCATATCTTAAAGTATTCTGAATCCTCTCTTTCTTTAATCATCAATCTGTTCATTTCTGCATAATCTAAAATTTTTATAATAATTTCTCCTTCCAGGGGTATTTTCTCTGCTTTCCAATTTTGCACAAAAATAATTCTTGCTGCTGTAATTACATGTATAATCAAATAAATATTTTCTTTACTAATTTTCTCTGGTAGGATCCCCAATAAAAACAACTTCCGGTTTTGAATCAATATGTTGTTGGGTCCTTTCTTCTAACCAACCCTTTATTTTCTCCCAATAGTTTTTGGCTTCTGGGCATGTCCACCACATATGATAATAAAATCCTGGTAATTGATGACATTTCCAACATTTAGCTGATTTATCTTTAAACATTTTTGCCAGTTTCTCAGGTGGCATATGCCATCTATAAAACATTTTATATTGATTTTCTTTATATGCAGTGGACATTGTAAATTTATAATTCCTCTCCCATAACATTGCCATTTGTCTAGGTCTATTAAATATCCAAAATTATAGCCCAAGCTATCATAGTTTCCTTTATTTGTTCTGATGACTGAGAATCTCTACCGACTCCTTGGTTGTATCTGAACTGGCAGATGCTTCCTTACTCAACCAGGTAACATCATCAGTGCTAGAAAGGAATGGGATCTGCTCTCTGTTCATGGACAAGGAATCAAGGAACCAGTTTCCTACCCACATTGACAGGACAAACCTTTGTTTTGTAAACAGAGAGCAAAACCTTATTGCCTTCCAGCACTGATGATGTTACCTAGTTGGGTAATGAAACGTATGCAGGAAAACAACCAAGCTCAGAGGTTGCCAAGGACCCAACAAACAAGAGCCTGGATTTTTTTCTGTACATTTTGTCGATTACACGATCCAACAATTCCTTTTGATACCATAAAAATATTCATTATACCAGGCAAAATAAGCTAATAATGTGTGGAATGGGGTACATCTGAAGTATTTTTTGTCTGTGGAGTCCTTGGTGCTCTCAAAGCTTGATTGTGAGGCACCACTATTTTTGTCTGTTGTAGAATTTGTCTGTTTATAGAATTGCGGAATTGTCCTGCTGGAAAGGGTTATTTAAGCCATCCTCTTGTTGTCACTGCTGGAATCCAAATGAAAGAATCCTGGGAAAATGTCGACCTAGCATCCCCTTAAGCCCATCTAATCAAGGATAACCTGTCACCTTTTGAGGTAAGTGGTGGTCCCAGTGAGGGGTGGGCTTCAAAAATTTCAGCAGCAGGTTCTCTGCCTGGTTGTTGGGTGGGCGTGGCCATGGTGGGTGTGGCATAGTCGGCCTCCTGCACCATGGCAGGAGGCAGGGGGTGGTGGTGTTTTTGTCTTCCCCAGGCTCTGGAGGCTTTCCTCGAGCCTCTGGGAGGGTGAAAACTGCCTCCCCTGGGCTCCGGAGGCTGGAACGTGTCCAGAAATGTTTTACAAGAAGTGTTCTCCGCTCCTTTGTAAACAATAAAATACCTTATATCTCCAGACTTGAAATCCTGGGATTAGAAAATTTAGAACTCCACCGACTCCGACAAGACCTGTGTTTAACACACAGAATCATCTATTGCAATGTCCTTCCTGTTAAAGACTACTTCAGCTTCAGTCGCAATAATACAAGAGCAAACAACAGATTCAAACTTAATGTTAACCGCTTCAATCTTGATTGCAGAAAATATGATTTTTGTAACAGAGTTGTTAACACATGGAACACACTGCCTGACTCTATGGTCTCTTCTCAAACTCCCAAAAGCTTTAACCAAAAACATTGACCTCACCCCATTCCTAAGAGGACTAAAAGGGGCGTGCATAAGTGCACAAAAGTGCCTATTGTTCCTGTCCTATTGTTTTCTTTCATTATATCAAATTAATACAATTATTACAAACTTTTTTTTTATTTGAATTTATATCCCGCCCTTCTCCGAAGACTCAGGGTGGCTTACATTATGTTAAGCAATAGTCTTCATCCATTTGTATATTATATACAAGGTCAACTTTTATTGCCCCCAACAATCTGGGTCCTCATTTTACCTACCTTATAAAGGATGGAAGGCTGAGTCAACCTTGGGCCTGGTGGGACTTGAACTTGCAGTAATTGCAAGCAGCTGTGTTAATAACAGACAGACTTAGTCTGCTGAGCCACCAGAGGCTTATATGCTTGTATATGCTTATATGATATTTTGCTGATTTATGTTGATGCTTGTGTATACTGTTGTGACAAAATAAAATAAAATAAAATAAATGGGCTCATTCTGGAACTTCTAGGAGGCCTGTTTTTCCCCCTCCCCAAGCCTCCATATGGCCCCTGCACTTACCTCGCATCCAAAACAGGCTGCAAGGAGACTCCTGGGAGGGGATTTGGAGGTTCTCCAAACCAGCCATAACCTTAGCTCTGGGTTCTCCTGAACCCGGACAAACCGTAGCAGCCCTGGTCCCAGTGTTGAATTTCTCATACTTAAGAATTTTTTTTATTTCTACTATTGAAATTAAAATCCCTTTTTCGTTCATTTAAGAGATCTGCTTCCCAATGGCTTGTCTTCATTACGGAAAGCGAGTCAGTAGAGAAGAGGCATGAAAACCTCTCTATGCCCATTTTCTATATCAAGCAATCTTGCCATTCAAAAAGCTTATTCACAATTGAAGATAATTGTTTTCCTTCCTCCATCCCTGCCAACTTCACTCAAAGCTCTTTTCCCCCTTCTCTCCAGAAGTCAGTATGAATCATGGCTGTAATAAAGCAATTTGCTGTTTAGAGACTCTACCAGAAAGCTGTATTTTCTTTTCCGTCACACACACACACACACACACACACACACACACACACACAAAACCACAATGTACATGGGAGTGAAAACGGGCTCTGCTTTCAGTGGAAGAGATATACAATGCATTCACTTCCATTCTCTGGTTCTGACTCCATTTGATGAAGGAGAATTTGCTTTAGAAATTCTTTTAAAGAGGGTTTGGGTGGGGGGGAAGGGATACGGGGGCTCAGTGGCTAAGACGCTGTGCTTGTCGATTAAAAGGTCGGCATTCAGTGGTTTGAATCCCTAGTGCCATGTAACGGGGTAAACTCCCGTGACTTGTCCCAGCTTCTGCCAACCTAGCAGTTCGAAAGCATGTAAAAAATGCAAGTAGAAAAATAGAGACTACCTTTGGTGGGGAGGTCACAGCATTCCTGGCACCTTTGGTGTTGAGTCATGCTGGCCACATGACCACGGAGAACGTCTTCAGACAGCGCTGGCTCTTCGGTTTTGAAACGGAGATGGGCACCACCCCCTAGAGTCAGGAATGACTAGCACATATGTACAAGGGGAACCTTTACCTTAGGGAGGAAAAAAGAATAGATACCGTTCTTATGCTTTGTGAGTTATCAGGTCTTTCAACGTACATGATTCTCCATCTGCCTGCAACCTCCTGGTCTTCTCACATCTTCATTCTCTCCCATTTTCAGGTGAGAATTTTCCCCAGGAATGGTGCTTCTGCTACCTTTAAGGGAGAGTTTTATCTTAGAAAAACTGGGAGAATCTCTCCTCGCCTCAGTATAATATAATTTCTCTGTCTACAAACTGTGCCCAGCTGTGTTCAGCTTTAGTGCCTAGTCTGGATAGGGTGCAATAGATCCCGGATTTTGATTCCTGAGTTTAATTTTTGTGGGGTTTTGCCAGAACTGTTGAGGGGGAAGTTTAAAAGCTCAGACAACAGATTCCCGTAATTGCAAGATGGTTTCGAATGTGTTTTGATAGTATCTTCATCAGTACAGCCTCCCACATGATGTTTAAGAGATGCGTTGCACCCATCTTCCATCCATCCCTTAGCAAAACGAAAAGTGAGTCCAAGAAGGAAGTATTTGTCAATTAAAAAAAATAGTTTTCTTTGAACTGAGCCGAGTTCCTGATGATTTCAGTGGATACAACATTGTTGTTGTTTTATTTTCTGATTTGCCTTCTTACAGGATTCCGATCCATCACCCAAACCATCTTGGACAGCTTGTGCTTGAAATTCCTGGGAGGCCAAAGTTACAAATACCTTTGGGGAAAGTCTGAGAAACTGAGTGAAACGAGTCTTCACTGCAAATTCTAAGGATCTGAAGGAAAATTTAGCTTCCACTTAAAAAGTCAGCCCATCACTGAAATTGCTGCAAAAAGGGAATCGTAAATTGGCAAGATATCTATCAGCAATATTGGTGAAAGCCAATTTTTCTCTTTTTGTTAGATTTATTCCTCCATGGCCTGAAGAGGAACAGAGTTATCATTCTTTCCTCTAATTTTCCTTAAAACAGTCACTCTGAGCGATATACTGAGCTGAGAGAATGATTGTCAAAACCCACCTATGAACTTTCAAGTTGAGGCTGAGGCAGAAACTGAACCTGGAACTTTCCTGTTCTGTTCTACCAATAAAATCCAATTTAATTGGACATGTCCTCATAGATGACCCTCAATCTATCAAGGACCTTGGAGTACTCATTACTAAAGATCTACGTGCCAGAGCCCACTGTAACAACATTGCCCAAAAGGCACTGAGAGTTGTTAACCTAATCTTGCATAGCTTCTTCTCTGGTAATATTGTACTACTAACTAGAGCATACAAAACATTTGCTAGACCAATTCTTAAATACAGCTCATCTGTCTGGAACCCGCACTGCATATTGGACATAAATACAATCGAGAGAGTCCAGAGATATCTTACCAGAAGAGTCCTCCACTCCTCTACCTGCAATAAAATACCTTATGCCGCCAGACTCCAAATTTTGGGCTTAGACAACTTAGAACTACGCTGACTTCGGTCTGACCTAAGCACAGTACATAAAACTACCTACCACAATGTCCTACCTGTCAATGACTACTTCAGCTCCAACCACAACAATACACGAGCAAATAATAGATACAAACTCAAGATAAACTGCTACAAACTCGATTGCAGAAAATATGACTTCAGTAACAGAGTGGTCAATGCCTCGAATGCACTACCTGACTCTGTAGTTTCTTCCCCAAACCCCCAAAACTTTAAGCTTAAACTGTCTACTGTTGACCTCACCCCATTCCTAAGAGGTCTGTAAGGGGCATGCATAAGTGCACCTGCATGCCTACCGTCCCTGTCCTAATATTCCCTTTTTACTTACACTTTTCATGTATCCATATTATGTTTATGCTTTTACCTGCTACCTTATATGTGATTGACAAAAAAAATAAAAAAATAAAAAACATCTTAACCACTGTGCCACAATGACTTTCTGTCGTGTCTGTGCCCCCCGAGCCAGGCCCCCTGCCAGAAAGTGACTTGGAAAGTGAGGGGGAAGGGCCATCAGGACTTACCTCGGGAGCACCGGTTTCCCTGGCTCAGCTCCAGGAGCCAGAGGCAGGCCAGGTGGAGAAGATAATGAGGCCTCCGTCCCCTGACTTTCCCCACCCCCCGGGCCACGCCTCCAGACCCAGCTGATGGCAATCAGGCCTGGCTGGACCCTAGGTTTCGTAGGCAGGAGAGACAGGAACAACAGAAGCAGGGGTGGGGCAGGCCTAGGAAGTTCTGAGTCATGGAGCCACACCCCACAGGATATAAAAACAGCGAGGGCTACTATGCCTCTTCATAGCAGGCAAATCAACTGCTTGACTAGAGCTGAAGTACTGTTTGTTGACTCATCAGCATCAAGGGAGATAACAGAGACACTTGGCAGATGCTCGCTAGCTTACTGCCAGAGCTGATAGTGCTGGCTAATTAAACCATCGCTCAGAAGGAGGCGAGGGGGACAGAACACTTTCCTTAGGGGCTTCTTTTCAAGAGAACCAGTGGTGGTATTCAACTGGTTCTATTCGGTTCAGACAAACCTGTAGCAGCAGCTGCAGGACGCTCCGTCCACCCGCCCGGACGTCATCATGTCCTGTTTTTGACACTCTGCGCATCCACAGAAGGTCCTGTGCATGCATGAAGGTAGCGTGCGCACTCCCATTTGCGAACCGGTAGCAAAAGTAAGTGAATACCACATCTGAAGAGTGAACTGCAGTGAACAAAGAACAAAACAACAACAAGGTTGAACAAGATCATCCCTACAGTGCAGACTGAAAATCGATTTAGGCCATTGGGTTTTATCTCCTTGAGTAAAATAATGTAACATTAACTGGGCAACTTGTTCTTGTACCAAACCTGCTATCTCTTAGGAATACGATTCTCAAAAGATTTTCTCTGCCTGTTCTATATCTACATGTCAAATGGTTTTTCTTCTACTTTACAAGAAGCATGTGAATTCTAGTTTAGATCAGGACCATATGCACGGGAAGGGCCGGTAGAAACTTGTCATGAAGTTACTTGTTTTCCAAAATCTCTTGCTAGTAGATCGTTTAAAAAAATAATGGTGCCAATAAAATTCCAGAGACATTGGGGGCAAAATTTAGTCAGATGATAAATCAAAAATTACCTGGGAATGATGATGTTCTAGATTCAGAATATATCTATACTTCTGTCTGCTGTCTCTCTGTATCTGTCTGTTTGTCTGTCTCTCTCTCTCTTAATTAGAGGGGGCAGAACTAAACTATAAAGCAGGGGTGAAATCTACATACCTTCCTTACTGGCTTGGGAGTGTGTGTGCTTGTGCGAATCACACATGCGCACAGATCTTATGTGCATACGCAGAAGGTAAAAATCACATTACTTCCTGGTTAAAACTAGGAAGTAATGACACCCGGCCAGGTGGCCGGAGGTTTGCTCTGCCAGTGTTACCGGATCACCGAACTACCAGTTGCAATCGCTACTGGATCACGCGATCCGGTCCGATCCGGTAGCATTTCACCCCTGCTATAAAGATATTGTGAGATTTGGGCAATTCGGTGAGTTTTTGCATGAGAATGCAATAGTCATGTAAACTTTCAGATATTTTTTTTTTAAACATAAGGTGGGGGAACGAGGACTCCAATGGATGTCCTGCTATTTGCAAATGAAAATTGCTATTTGCAAATGAAAAGTCATCACTGCTGGTTCTAGGCAGCATTTTAGAAGCGATTTTGTCTTCTTACTATGGCTAAGAAAAGAATGAAGAGGCCCAAAGACTTCTAGCTGGCTTTTCTGCCCAGGGCAGAACTAAAACACAGCATCTCCTTTCTTTTAATCCAGCACCTTAATCACTACATTAAACTGGCTCCCTCGATTATATCAGCAACCTCAGAATGGAAAGAGAAATCCTGTATGTGCCCCCTTAAGTAAACAATCCTCAGGGATAAACTGTAATATATTTAGAAAGTAGATGGATTCTGCTAGCGTGAGGTAGATTTAAGGCTCATTATTCCACCTAGAACTCGGTTGCCTGGCATTGGATTATTATTTTTTTTAAAGTGTTCCTCTTGCAAATGATTTTGCATCCCCCATTTCAAAACATAGAAGGCATCATCTTATCTAACTTAAAGCCATAGCTGTTTTTCTGCAATTGCCTGAGGTCTAAGCGTGATGGTGCAGATTGTGCATGAAGTCTGTTTAGGCGGGTTGGGTTTATACATTATTTATGTGTCATCCTGTATAGATATTGGGAAAAAAGTCTCAGTCATAAAAGCTGACAAAGCAGTCCTCTACGCAAGGGACAGTGTCAATAATAGGTAAATATGTCAAAAATAGGTAAAATCAGCTCTGAGTTGAAACAGACACATAGAGAGGCAACCATATACCTAGCTTTCTTAGTGATGGCACAGAAACAGTTTAACTCTAGGACTTTAGCTTTATTTCAACGTTCAGCTTAATCTGCAGTGTTGCTTGAATTCTTGGGCCGTCTTTGTCATCTTCCATGTAACTGCCAACGAAGTCCAACCTGCTTGAGTTTTTGATATCAGTCAAGAAGCTCCCTATATTACAAAAGTCTCTACCTGCCTTTTTTACATGCTTTCAAACTGCTAGGTTGGCAGAAGCTGGAACAAGTAACGGGAGCTCACCCTGTTATGTGGCACTAGGGATTCGAACTGCCAAACTGCCAACCTTTTAATCGACAAGCTCGGCGTCTCTTGCCCACTGAGCCACCGCATCACTCTGCCTGTCTGTCTGTCTGTCTGCCTGCCTGCCTGTCTGTCTGTCTGTCTCTCTCTCTCTCTCTCTCTATATATATATATATATATATATATAGGTCTTTGGTTATTCGGGTTTTCTCCCGCGTAAAATTGGAAGTATTTTACACGGGAGAAAACCTGAACAACCAAAGACCTATATACAAACACCCGTGAAAACCTCAGAAAACATATATATATATACACACACACACATATATGCATATGTACACACACACACACACACACACACACATGAGGATCGTATCATTTGTCTTACTGGGAGTGTAATATAACAGGGACAAAGTGATAGACTTCTTGGAAGTTTCACTCACTGAATTCTTAACTCTAATTCTGGAATTATCCAGTTCTCCCCCCCACCCTTGGTATTGTCTTGACTTAAAATTCTAGGGAGATTGTAAGGTTGCTTGTAAAAGATATGAAGTTAATAAACATAAGAGAAACATTTCTGTTCACTGAATAGCGGGAAGCAATTGACTCTAAACCAAAATTTTATCCACCGGATAAAACTGGTGCAAACTTCCCTTGAGAAATATATGGTTTTATTCCTTGGATTCTGTCACTTCTGAAGTGTTTTGCCTTGTTTAGTATTCCTAAAACATACTAAGACATAGTTCACTTGTTACCATTCTTAACACTCATGCAGAAAATATGGCAAGTTTATTGGGGGTAAATTATTTGATTCTTCTGTGCGTATATAAATTTAGTGTCTGGGAAATTTAAACTCTCACTTGACATTACAGATCAATTCCATCTCTGAAAGTCATGTTGGCATTACTTAAACAGAGCTTGGTGTTTAGTGTGTGTGTGTGTGTATGCATGTGTGCATATCTCTATATATATTATTGGTGGAGTGTAAACCCATTAATCCTACAGAAGAGAAGGAATTCAATATCCAAAGGACTCAATTGCCAGTGCCCATTAAAAGAATGTGCTCCTCAGCATGAGAGAACGGATTGGAATGGTTTATATAAAGTCCAGAGTCTAGATATTATTTTTAGTTTTCTATATCAAGATAGCAGTTTGCTCGTAACAGATTTAGCCTATTAGTGAAATAGCCAGGCTTCAAAGCAATTACTTGAACTTGCTTTGTTCCTCATGTTAGATGCTTCATTAACATGCTTCCTTCCGTTGGTTGTCTTTAATCGTCTAATGTCATTACATTTTTCTCTTTTTGCAGTTAAAAAAAAGAAAACCATGTAGAATTTAATATAATGTGGTTTTGTGTCATTATCACTTACGTTGCATTTCAGGGTTTTAATGGAGTATGTCAGCTCTGAAGGAAGGCTCAATTATGGGAAGATTGTGACTATGAATATTATGTATGGAAAACATACGCAGACCAAATAAACAGATATGTGTGCAAATGTGAATATACTCACACAAACCCACATACACACTTTATTATAGTTTTTGGGCAGTCATGGGCTTCTATGTTGTATCTATATGGGATAAAAAATAAACATTTCATTGCAACATTATAATGCAAAGTATCCATCACAATGTTGCACACAAATATGTAGTGAGTAGACTTTGTATCTGGTATCATAATGCAGGTTTCATCACTTTGACAAAATTGTAGTTTGCTCGAGACATCTCTGTGCCGGGGTGAAATCCAGCAGGTTCTGATAGGTTCTGGAGAACTGGTAGTGGAAATTTTGAGCAGTTCAGAGAACTAGCAAATATCACCTTTGGCTGGCCCCGGAGTCAGGTGGGAATGGATATTCTTCCCCTGGAGTGGGGAGGGTATGGAGATTTTGCAGTATCCTCCTCCCAGGAGTGGGGTGGGAATGGATATTTTGCAGTATCCTTCCCCTGCCACGCCCACCAAGCCACACCATGCCCACCAAGCCACGCCCACAGAACTGGTAGTAAAAATTTTTTAGATTTCACCACTTACTCTGTGCCCAGGATAAATTAAAATAGATCAGGATGAAGGAAAAAAAAAAAAGAACCAGATTAGTTTAGTGGAGAAGGCATCAATCTAGAAACCAGGAGATGGTGAGTTCTAGTCCCGCTTTATCCATGAAAGCCAGCTAGGTGAATTTGGGCAAATCAACAGGAGACTGAGTTCTAGTCCCGCCTTATATAACAAAATCTGCTGGGTGAGTTTGGTTCAAACACCAGGAATCAGTGAGTTCTATTCCATCCTTAGGCATAAACGTGGGGCCAGTCTCTTTGGACCGGTCACTCAGTCTCAACCCAACCCACCTAACAGGTTTATTGTTGTAGGTAAGATAGGAAGAGGAAGGTGTGCTGGATATTTTCAACATCCCTGAGTTATTTGTAAAACTAATAAAGGTAGGATACAAACAAACAAACAAACACACACACACACACACACACAATATAGATAACAAGTAATAAAAAAGAAATATCATGAGCATATTGGCATAAGCCAAATAACATTTGGGCCCCAGTTAGATCATAATTGGGCCAAATTTGAAAGGATCGTTTGGCAGTTTCTCTAAGAAATAAGACAAAATTTGGCCACGCTCAGGGGAACATTTTGAAGATGTGACTGCCAAAATAAAAGACATAGATAATGGGTCAGTTCTACTAGTCCATAACAGGGAAATATATGTGGCACAAATATAATAAACTAATATTAAATCTCAAATTATACTTTACCTAATATACAAGTCCAGACTTAAAGTCCTATGGAGCATTACACTACTTTCTAAGACTACAGATGATAAAACTTTAAAGAAGACTTCATTACTCTATCCAAGAGTAGTTAAAGAGGATATATATATATATATATATATATATGAGTCTTTGGTTATGGTTTTCCCCGTAAATTGGAAGTGTCTTGATGACGTTTCACGAAGTCTCATTCGTCATCTTCAGGCTTCAGCGCTTCTGGGAGCAGCTGGAGAAACCCAATAACCAAAGACCTACATACAAACACCCGCGAAAACCTCAGAAAACAAATATATATATATATATATATATATATATATATAAATTTCAGCTGAGAAAGAATAAAAAATTCACCAGTATAAGTGACATTGAATTCAAACAATTCTACTTGACAGTTTCAAATAAAACATTCTTTGCCTACCATTTTTAAACCCAGAGATAATTTGCCATATCCTCTCCCGTGGATTACATCTGTGTGTTTTAATGGTTTTTATTGTTTTTAATATTTTGTGTTTATGTCTTGGGGTTATTTCTGTATTGTTTTTGTGTTTTTTTTATCTTTATAAGCCCTTCAGAGTCATGTAAGTGAGATGTGATAATATACAATATATAAAATGAATGAATCAATGAACGAACGAAGGAATGAATGAACTGCAAATTCTGTTCAAATTTTGCATTTCTACACTGATTGAATTGATAATTGATAGGTGCTAAACCTATTGGAAAGAATTTATGCTGGTAGTTGACTATTAAGAGCCAAATTCTTGCTTCAGCCCCAATCAAACCGTATGGCTGCATTTTATTACATATGAAGTTACTAAAAAAAACTCAGAGAATTCTTCAATGGGCACCTTTAGTTTAATAAAATTACACTTATAATCTCCTAACTGGTTATGTTCACTGGTATATAAATAAATGTGTTTCAAATACGTTTTCAATGTTCCACAAGCGGGAAAAAAGGCACAAGCTGAATGTCAGCTTTGGAAGCCATATTAGGCTAGAAGCTTCCATGCTGCCATTTTCTCATGTGTGGGAAAGTAGGAGGGCGGATTTAGTAGAGGGGTTGTCTTTAGACATAATAGCATTCTTCCTGTCAGTCAAGGTCAGGTTGATCCTGCATCTGGAGAAGGAGTGGTCGGAGGGCTGTCTCAAGATGGGACGGTTGGTGATTGGAGCATGTGATCGACTGAGGAATAAGGGGATGGTTTTGAGGTGTTTTGATTTACTGAGGGAAAACCCGGACCTCTCAGATTTGGGTTTTCCCAGATGTGCCAGTTTACCTATCCTAGTAAATAGAACTTTGAAAGATGCTTGCTTTGGAGTTTTTACTTGGAATTGGTTTTTTCCCCCTGACACTGGAATGAATTTGCTTCTTCAATATTTATTGAATATCCACCAATTATTTCTATTTATGGTTTGAATTTAGAATTGTTTGCACTGCCTGGATTCAATGAAATTGCTGGATGAATTCCCAATTGCATGTAGTTTGGCTTTCAACAGAATCCTTTAAACATCACCAGGAGTCTTCAGGCATAGCTATCAAAACAGATTAGGGAAAACTGAGCAAGTTTCAGATCAAATAACGGATGACTGGGCTCCCACTGCTGAATTCTGAAGGGGACCATTGAAACACAGTGTTTATCTTTTGACAGTGCAGTTGTCACAAAGCTGAGTCCAAATCCACACAAACGTTCATTTGGATTGGCCAGGAGGAAGCCAAGAGAATGAAAAAGGGAAATGGTGAGCATTTCCAAGAGCTGTGGCAGGATTTGAAGAAAAGAAGTCAAACAAGTCCATACTGTTTGACCCATCAGAATGTCAAACGACTTTCGCTACTGGATGAATAATCAAAATAGTATCTTAAGAATATTGAAAGAAGGGCTACCATTTTTTTAAAAAAAAGGTCACCCTTGCCTCAAACTCATAATTTGGCTGCCTGTGGCCTTTCGAGTGCGCTTTAAGGTGCTGGTTACAACCTTTAAAGCGCTCCATGGCTTAGGGCCTGGGTACTTACGGGACCGCCTGCTGTTACCACATGCCTCCCACCGACCTGTGCGCTCTCACAGAGAGGGACTTCTCAGGGTGCCGTCCGCCAAGCAATGTCGGCTGGCGGCCCCCAGGGGAAGGTCCTTCTCTGTGGGGGCTCCCACACTCTGGAACGAACTTCCCCCGGGTTTACGCCAAATACCTGACCTTCGGACATTCCGTCGCGAACTGAAGACGCATCTTTTTATTTGCGCGGGGCTGTCTTAAATTGAATTTTATTTTTTATCAATTTTTAAACGGGGTTTTTAGTATGGGAATTTTTTAATTTTAGGCTAATTTAAATAAGTTTTTTAAATGGTATTTTAATCTGTATATTGTATTGTTTTATCTTGCCTGTACACCGCCCTGAGTCCTTCGGGAGAAGGGCGGTATAAAAATCAAATAAATAAATAAATAAAATAAATAATTTGAGTTCACCACTTTGGGTTCTTCTGTCAGGGTAATGAAGATTTAAAGCTGACCAGCCGTTGTATGGCTATTAAGCAAGATGATGAACTGAGGATGAGTCAGCAGGGTTACTGCCACTTTAAGAAGTTGCCTATATAAGGGAGGTCATGACAGGGCATCTCTCTCTCTCCTCGTTGTATTCTATCTGCATTGTAGCTCTCTGTGTAGAGGTGAAGATTGCTTGCCTGGTATGTGCCTACCACATGTATGTCTGTATATACATGTAGAAGTCTTGTATATAAACCACTGTTTGTAATGACAAACCTCTGTGTCCTGTATTTTGCTCCTGGGTTGTCTCAAAATAGTAGTCACACTGTAAACATTCTGACTTCTTCTGTTTCTGGTTAAAGTTGGTGATGAGTTGTGTCCTTTCAAACTTAGGTCTAATTACCAATATTCTCTAGGCCAGGGGTCGGCAATCTTAAACACAAAGAGCCATTTGGACCCGTTTCCCAAACAAAAGAAAACACCAGGAGCCACAAAACCCTTCCTGTGCCTGTCTGTTTCCTGAGTGGCCACAAAACCAGCATATGTAGTTGAATTAAACATTCTGTTTTCTTCTGAAACTTTACTTTTCTTGGATTTATCCATGGTTGGCCTACCGGGAGTTGAAAAATTCAATAAATCATGTACCGGCAGGTGTCGCACATTGGCGGTTGTGACTCATATTTTGAGCGACAGGGAGCCGCGGCAGAGGGATGAAAGAGCCACATGCGGTTCCAGAGCTGCAGGTTGCTGACCCCTGCTCTAAATCATTTCTTATAAGCTTAGATAAGAACAACTTAAAACATATATGTCATGTTGTGAGAATATTCCCAAAATCAGTATATCTTCTTATGTTTTATTCTAATTGGGGTAAAAGGTACAGCTAATTTCAACTATTACATCTAGCCCTAAATCATGTTTTTAAAAAAACAATGACTGGGTTGACATAATGCCAAGACCAATAACGTACCTTATCGCTTAAGGCACAATACAAGCCTAGCCATTTTTTCTACTAAGGACAAGACAGTGGTACACTCAGTTCAATGTAGCATAAGGTCCATCATGTCAAGTAAGTGACTGGTATTTTATCGCTGGAATGAAATAAGAGTCATTCACTGTATTTAAGAACAGCAGGATTCCATGAATGAACCCATAGCTCCGTTCTAGAAGAGAAATGGGACGCATACAAGGAGCATTTATTTATTTAGTCAATGCGTTCTACATGTCCAACACCAATTAACAGTGTGATATGATGAAAACTCCTTAAATGCATAATACATTGAAGATCCATTGCAAAGTGTCAGACAGCAGAGGTATCTATCCAGCCCCGTTAAGTAGAAAGTATTGGAACAGGAAGCAATATGTAATTAATTTTAGGGCTCTTTCTGCTGTCCAACTCCTTGAACCTTCTTCCTTTTAGCTTATACACCAAAATAGCTATTTCTTGCGTGTTTGCTTACAGTATCAACATTTTCCAGTTGCTTTTTCTCTCCACAGCAGAGATTCCACATATCTCAATAATCTACAGGAAACTTTGCCAACTGTAGCATGGAAATGCATGCTGCCTAGTTCTGTAACATTAATGTGGGCATATTTGCATTACAGACGAGAAAGCCTCAAAGCTCAGTTCCTGGACTACATGCTCAACTGAAGTTTGGCTACTGATAATGCCTATCCATTTGTATGCATATATATATATTTCCTAAAGATAAAAGTCTATCCAAATGTTCTGAAATGCAAAAATAAAAATCTGGGCGTCTTCCAGGCTTTTTCAATAATTAATTCAGAACATAGAAGGAAGAGAGAGCTTCTGTAACAATTTCCACATGAAATAAAATTTAAGCGGATGGTGTTTTTTTTGGGGGGGGAAATGCGGTTAGCAACACTTTGAAAAATCACAAATTATGCTTTGATCTCATTCACTACTCTGTTGTCCAGGCTCCATTCATTCCCCAACACACATCTGACACATGGCATAGAATAAAATTTCAGTTATGCCGTAAGTTAGAGGCTGTGGCTTCCCAAAAAAGCCTTTTCCCTCCCAGGAATATTTATAATAATCACAGAGTATTTCCCCTTCTTGTAGCCAATTTGGGAAGTCTCTATTGCATATGGGAATAAAAGTTTCCCGTATTTAAAGTAAATTTGCTTAAAAATGTAGTTTGACTGTAGCCAGTCTTTAACTACCTCTATACCAAGTTCATAGTCATTGTGGAAAACACTAAAATAGTAATCAAATCCGCAGCATGCATTCTTCCCTGTATTATAGATTGATGGGTACCCAATGTCTGTGTTTTCCTTGCTTGCTAAAAGAGCATGCTGTACATTGCGATGGTTTAAGAGATGTAGTTGTCATGACAACATCATGAAGGAAATACCACTGAGTCCACGAGACTGGAGTCCTGCACATATTCTTCTACCGGAGTCCAAAAGGTTAGCATAAGATGAGCATGAAACAAACAAACAGCCTGTACTACTGTCTCCAAACAGTAGTAAGAAGCATTAGTCCAGCATTTTCACTTAATTTAATGCTGTAAGAATGTTGAGTTGATTACATCCAGCATCACTATTTCCCAAGTCCTTAAGGTTCAGCTGAGACTACTGTCATTTCCCTCTTTGTTTTACACACACACACACACATACACACAAACACACAAAATCCCTTTAATATTTCTATTTTCTTAGCGTTTATATTAGTGTTATTTAGTATTACAATGACTAAAGATAGAAAAGCTATACTTTCAAAGCTAAATCTGATCAGCTTCTGTCTTTTTCCAGGGTCTTAAAAATAGCGGATTGTAATTAAGCTACTTTTTGGCTTGTTTATTTTAATAAGATAAATGGTGTTCAGCCGTATGTGCTAACTTGGCTACTAAGGTTTGTTTTACAAACTGTGATTCAAAACCTACTCGCATGGAGTGGTATGTAAATCTAGCCATTCATTGTTTTTATAGTATTCTATGCATTATTCGTTTTTGGTATTCATGCACTTTGCCAATGTAGCTTAATGCTATCAATGAATCTGGATAATGATCTCAATCTTAGTTAAAATTTGGCTTACTGGAATAAGTAAACAAGGGCAATTCTGTACTAATTAATTTTGAATTCCCTGGTTCCTAAAAAAAATAATAATCATGTGAATAATTTTATGAGATAATGGAGAGAATATTACTAGCAAGTTGACAGTGAAAACCGCTTTTTTGTGTGCAAGAGAATTAACATGTTCTATATAATTTCAGACCCATATCTGCAGACAATACAATGCTTTACTAATGGATAATTTACATATTTTACAGCTGATTTTCATCATCATCATCATCATCATCATTTTCTGACTTGCATTGTGCGGCTTTCAACTCTCTGTAGAGAGACCTAGAATCACTTCCTGAATAATAATCATAAAACTTGAATGAATAGAAAAATATAATGATTAAATGACATATTCTATTTTTAAAATTTTATTCAAAACAAAACCCAGCTCCATAGCAACATGCAATGAAGATCATTGGAACACGACTTCATTTATAACGTAGCAGGCAAAAAAAAGGGAGGGAGGGTCAAACAGATTGCAACAGGGGAAAAAATTAAAAGCGGCAAAGTGTAAATAATTCACAGCAAAGAGAGGACTCTATAACTGTTCACAGCACATGATACGTTCTTTACTGACTCGAGCAAATAAAATGCATTGAACAACTAAAATATATATTAAGCAAATAATGTGCCTTAAAACTAACAGTGCGGAATTGATGTTGAGAGAACTTGGCAGTTTAAGTTACCATTCTGTCATTTTAAAATCCCCACATGCTGCTACTCCAGGATATTATGGGAAATTACTAGGGTTTGCTTTCTCAATTCTCCATGTTCTGGAAGAAGGGTGGGATATACACTTGTAATCTTGGTCCAGTCCTAAAATAGTCCCCCTTTTTTCTTTCAGAACACCAGATCAAAAAACTGACTTTCAGAAAAGTCCAAAGAAGCAACTTGGAACTAAGGAGAAATTTCCTGACACTTAGAACAATTAATCAGTGGAACGACTCGCCTCCAGAAGTTGTGAATGCTCCAACACTGGAAGTTTTTAAGAAGAGGTTGGATAACCATTTGTCTGAAGTGCGTTAGGGTTTCCTGCCTAAGCAGGAGATTGGACTAGAAGACCTCCAAAATCCCTTCCAATTCTGTTATTCTATTCTAAAATCTCCAGAATGCCATGCGGGAAAGGAACATAGAACAATAAGGCTGAAAGGGATCTCTTTGCCCTATACCAGGGGTCTGCAAACTTGGCTCTTTTAAGACTTGTGGACTTCAACTCCCAGAGTTCCTCAGCCATCTTTGCTGGGAGTTGAAGTCCACAAGTCTTAAAAGAGCCAAGTTTGTTAGACCCCTGTCCTATACCACTCTGGACACATGGCTATCTAGTCTCTTCTTGAAAACCTCCAGTGAAAGGTATAAGAGGCCTAGAACAGTAGATACCATCTGTCCTATCTATCTATCAGTAGTTTCTATAGATAGATCTAGATCTATCCAGCAGTAGGTCTATATTTCCATGTACATCCTTAAGTATTTTTTTTACCCACACTATTTTTATTAAGACAGAAACAAAACGAAAATAACCAACGTCTCTTAGCCACAATAGCTTTATGTTCCGAATTAGGAAGCTACTGAAATTTGGTTGAGAAGGAAACAAATTCAAGGTTCAATGAAGGTCTTCATCAGGCTCCCCTTGTGGGCTTCCTGGAAACATCTGCATTTGCCAGCTGTGAAAAACAGGATGCTGGATTAGACAGGTGGATGTTTGATCTGCCCAGCAGGACACGTCTTCTATTTTTATATATCAGAAACTGTGTAACAATTAGAAATAGCAAGGAAGAGATATCCTACATTCCAAAGGGAGGGTGGCAAAATTTCAACCCAAAAGCACGTATTTCTAAATCGGTGATTAAGAGGCACTATTTCAGGTGCTGTTTACAATTCCCCAGCTATCATATTTTTTGGTGTATAAGACGCACCTTTTTACCCCCAAAAAGAGGGTGAAAATCTGGGTGCGTCTTATACACCGAATGTAGCCCCACCCACCTGCTGCCCCCCACCCTTCGGAGGTTGTCGGCTTTTGTGCGTTGCACAGCTGCGTGTCCTCATGAAAACGGTCTTGCATCTGCCGTGGCGTTTCAAAGGGCCACACTACATCTGATCAGCGCTGTAGGCAGCTAGTAGACCGGTGCCTCTATTTTCAAAGAAGGTAGACCAGTGCGCTCCCAAAAAAAGGCAATGAGTAGACCGGTGCCTCTATTTTCAAAGAAGGTAGACCGGTGCGCTCCCAAAAAAAGGCAATGAGTAGACCCGTGCCTCTATTTTCAAAGAAGGTAGACCAGTGCGCTCCCAAAAAACGGCAATGAGTAGACCGGTGCCTCTATTTTTAAAGAAGGTAGACTGGTGCGCTCCAAAAAAAGGCAAGTAGACCGGTATGGCTCTGCTAGGCAGAATTCTTTTTTTTCTTGTTTTCCTCTCCCAAAATTAAGGTGCGTCTTGTACTCCAGTGCGTCTTATACACCGAAAAATACGGTAGTTTTGTAAGAGGTCTTCTCTTGGTGGCCTTTATATCATGGAATTAGCTGGATACCCATGCTCCGCTATGAAACTATGTGATCGGGCTTGATAAAGTGACACTTACACCTTGAAAATTAATGAGTAGTTATGGATCGGCCTCTCCTCTCCCCTTCTCTCCCTCAGGCTTGCCCCACTGATCCTCTCCTCTCCCTTTCTCTCCCTCAGGCTAGCTACATTGATATCTCCTATCCCCTTCTCTCCCTCAGGCTTGTCCCACAGAGGCCTCTCCTATCTTATCCCCTTCTCTCCCTCAGTCTAACTCCTTAGCATCAGAGCGTTTTTCAGGTAGGGAGGGGGAGTAGAATGTCTAAACTCCCAGCCCGCAGGCCGGATAAGTCATGCGCTGGACACACCCAATGGCAGTTGAAACTTTTCAGGTGGGGAGGGGGAGTAGAAAGTCTAACTCCTTAGCATCAGAGTTTCTAATAATAATGTAAGAAATACTAATGATCTGATGGTCATTTTGAAAAATCCGTTCTTCACGAGCACCTAGAAGCCAAGAGGAACATACGTGCCAAATTTCAAATTTGTAGGTTGTACCGTTCTGGGGATTTCGTGATAACGCGTGAGTATTATTTTGCTTTTATATATATATAGATATATTACACGCGGAGTCTGAGAAGGCATCTTCCGTTCTTGAATTTATAAAGAACCATCCTTTTTCAATTGGGTTTTGGCTCCAGATGATTAAGGCATGGAGAGCGCTTCTTCCATGTACATTTTTTTCTTGCATCTCTAATTGGCTATGAATTTTATTATTTATGTGTATTGGTTTTGGTTTTAATGGCTGTGTGCGATCCAGAATGGTTAAGACCAGGATTGTTTTAATAAATGTTGCAAATTTAAAAATAATAATAAACTAGATTAGAGAATATATTTCCATTAAGATAATCTAAAGACTCAACAGTTTTGCTGGATTCAGAAATCACAATAAGCCTGTGCTGTTTTTTAAACATGGTTGAACGAACAAGGTACGGTAACTCAGATGTCTGAAGTTTGTATCTAAGTCTTTGGGAGGTCATCTTTAGCCTTAGCAGGACAGCATTCCGTATACCAGTTGCATTTACAATTCTGATACAATGATCCATTTTTTTCTTAGGTGACAGTCAATATTTCATGCTCTGAAGTGCACTCACTGGACAATAATGCTTCTTTTTAAAGGTATTTTTATATAGTTCTATTGCGAGGGGAACCTTTACCTTTACCTTTTACTTTTACTGTATACCGTATGGTTCTTTCAACATACTACTTTTTCATAAGGGTAAAGGTAAAGGTTCCCCTCCCACATATGCGCTAGTCGTTCCCAACTCTAGGGGGCAGTGCTCATCTCCGTTTCAAAGCCAAAGAGCCAACGCTATCTGAAGACGTCTCCGTGGTCATGTGGCCGGCATGACTAAACACCAAAGGCACACGGAACGCTGTTACCTTCCCACCAAAGGTGGTCCCTGCTTTCGAACTGCTAGTTTGGCAGAAGCTGGGACAAGTAACGGGAGCTCACCCCGTTATGCGGCATTGGGGATTCGAACCGCTGAACTGCCGACCTTTCGATCGACAAGCTCAGCGTCTTAGCCACCGAGCCACCCTTTGCATAGCTGAGCCAATCTTTTGCATAGCTCTATTTTTATTCTTCAAGGTTTTTTTTTTCTCTCCAATACTGACTATTTGACTTTGCTCCAGCTACGAAGCATGGGCTGTACTGAACAAGAAGACTGATGGTTGGCAAGAAAGAGAATTCTACAGCCCAGATTTACTCGCCCCAGACCATGCTCTTAAGAGAGCTGGAGAAGAAAGAATCAATTCTACTGCTTCCTTGGGATCTCATTTATATTAATAATTTCAAATTCATGCGCCACAGTGGGGAATAGAAACACTTGTTAATTCAGACTTTAAATCAGGGAACCTGGAAGACACTCAAGAAGCACATATCCGAATGCGGCTATCATATTTATGAAACACCCGAGGTCAAAAAGTGATGCATCTTACCTACCTCAAAAAACTGATTTTTTTAAAAAAAATGTCAAAATGTTCCTGTTATTTCTCACAAAATGAGAACAATACAGTCCCTGGTGCTGTTTTTTTTCTCCTCTTCCAGGAAAAGCAAAAAGCAAAACCAAAGCTTTCCAAACAGTGTGACTTGCTCCATGGACAGAGGTTTTTACAATTTAATTCCTCAGCCAAACCAAATTACTATGGCAACACCTTTGGTAGACAAGAGAAGTAATTACAACAGCTAAATCCTACTCTGTCTGCAGGTTCTTATACGAACCTTTCCCCATTCCCTCCAGCCCCCAAAATAACCCTGGGTATGTTAACTTCTTTTTTACAATTCAGTTTTCAAACAAAAACACTCCTTTTCTCCTCACATATTTTCTCAAGTCCTGGAAGGTTTTTTTCCTTCATTTTTTTGCCCCTTGGCGTACCTGTAGTTGGAAAAATAGGATGGAGAAAGGGTGCAGGAGGAATTAAGGAAGCTGATGTAAATTTGCATCAGTATTCTTGCAGAAAAGGTTGGATTTGAGACCGTATCCATCTCTTGGGTTCTGGTGAAGTTATCAGAATGTAAGGATAAATTATGGTTTTACAGTCAGAGATGATTTAAATCTTACTGGCAGACTCCTCCTAACAAGGGTAAGTCTGTAAACTATGCTTATGATAGGCTACTACTTAGGTAGGCTGAACTTAATCTAACCTGCCATAAAAATCTCCCTTAGCCTTAAGAAAAATAGAAAGGAAGATGTTTTGAATTTATTTGGTGGACAAACAAGGCTACCAAAACCTCCCAGAATTTTAAAACTTCACCACCATTCAAGTGTCAGTCCTAAAAATATCAGGAGCTGCTTTTCAACCTTGAACGGGTATAAAGTTTTAGATGAAGGAAAAGAAGCTAAACTTCTAGATTGAAAAAGAGCTAGCAGAAAAAAAAGCAAGAGAAGGCAACAATCTCATGCTAAGAGATATCCAAATAAAATCCATATAAATAGCCAAACTACTTATTACTTCGTGGAACTTTTTTTGTAATATCTGAGGCATTAATTTGCAGAAATGTGGGTTCTGTAGTAGCTTCTCTTGTGAGGAACATACTCATCTTTCAGTTGTGAGTCCCATCTCAATATGAAAAATATAGCACAATTACGACTGCAATGCAGTCTGTGGCTCAGACTGCTAATGCAATCTGTTATTAACAGCAGCTGCCTGCAATTACTGCAGGTTCTAGTCCCACCAGGCCCAAGGTTGACTCAGCCTTCCATCCTTTATAAGGTAGGTAAAATGAGGACCCAGATTGTTGGGGGCAATAAGTTGACTTTGTATATAAATATACAAATAGAATGAAGACTATTGCTAACATACTGTAAGCCGCCCTGAGTCTTCGGAGAAGGGCGGGATATAAATGCAAAAGAAAAAAAAATGCTTTAAGACAAAGGGTGCCTAATGCCAGGTCATACCTACCTAAAATGTGTGATCCAAGTGAATGATTAATTCTGCAGCATCACTGACCAAGTCAAATCCCTAGAGAAATAGTGAAGTTTATTTCTGTGTTCCCTTACCCATGCAGTAGGATGTAGCATCATTAGAAAGCATTTCAATATTTTGCTTTCTCAATTTCAAGGAACGGACATTGAAGAGTAGCAGTAATGACAACATTGGCAAAACAAAACTGAATGATTAAAAGTGCAGATGCTGTACGTAGTGAGTAGTTAAACTCCACCAAGAGGCTTCTGCCTGAAGTGCAACTCATATTGTGCAGATAACATTTCTGTTTCTCAAAAATAACTATCTTTTTATCCTATAGCAGGGGTGAAATCCAGCAGGTTCTGACAGGTTCTGGAGAACCGGTAGCGGAAATTTTGAGCAGTTCGGAGAACTGGTAAATACCACCTCTGGCTGGCCCCAGAGTGGGGTGGAAATGGAGATTTTGCAATATCCTTCCCTCAGGAGTGGGGAAGGGAATGGAGATTTTGCAGTATCTTTCCCCTGCCACACCCACCAAGCCACGTCCACAGAACCGGTAGTAAAAAAATTGGATTCACCACTGCCCTATAGCGACCTATTAAAGAGCCCAGAAGGTATATAGACACAGGAGAATATTTTTTAAATCTAGTAAAAATGAAGTTTATTTGTATAAAATGTGTAAACAAATTTGCACTGGTAGTGCAAGCCTATAAAGATTTATTTACCTTAGCAGTCCTCCTGTATTATCTCTATTGGCGTTTTGAGTTAAAGGAAAAAAAGGATAAAATGCCAAGCATTAAAAGACTGTGGATCAAAATGATCCTTACATTTTAACAATTTAATTAAATACCAACCTATCACAGTCGAATGTGGCAAAAACAAGATTCCTGCAATTATACGCTTCCAACGTGATTTATAAATATAAATTAATATAATTATTTCAGCTAAGACATGGATTTCAATTACATTTGGGGAATAAAAACCAACAATGTTACCTGTCAAAGTTTGCTTTTTAGGCCATGGTAGCGCATCATAAAGTTTTTCTCAGCTGAAGAATTCAAATTATCAGGGTCAAATTCAATTTCAAACATGGGTTTCTCCCCGTAAATTGCAACAGCAACAAAGGCTGCAAAATGGGCAGTAAGTCCCCACACTATAAATGATCTTTGATGCTCTGGGTCATTGTATTCAAAGAAATGTATCAAATATGGCGAGTGTCCCTTTGGTCTCAAAGGTACAGCACTGTGTTTCGCAGGGCGTATAAAATATTCCAGCGGTACTGAGAAAACGTGGCTGACTTCCTCTGGATTTGGTTGGGCTTGAAAAGTGTCTTCTATGAAGGCTACAACTGGAGTTACGACAGAATGAGTCTAAAGAGGAGAGAAGCAAAGTTACTCTTCCAATTCGCTTTAATTGAATTACTAAATAAATTTGAGGGAGGGGGGTCTCCAGGGTCTTACTGAACGTGAGCAAGAGACCATGAAAACAAATACAGTCTTTATTTTTAAAACTCTGAATGGAATCTCAATGTTTTTGAAGAACCTGGGGACAAGCCCTGTAGTACCTAAACAATATGTAAAGGTAAAGGTTCCCCTTGCAAATATGTGATAGTCGTTCCTGACTCTAGGGGGGCTCATCTCCATTTCAAAGCCGAAGAGCCAGCGCTGTCCAAAGACCTCTCCGTGGTCATGTGGCCGGCATGACTCAACGCCAAAGACACATGGAACGCTGTTACCTTCCCACTGAAGTGGTCCCTATTTTACTACTTGCATTTTTTATGTGCTTTCGAACTGCTAGGTTGGCAGAAGCTGAGACAAGTAACAGGAGCTCACCCTATTACGCAGCACTAGGGATTCGAACAGCTGAACTGCCGATGTTTCTATCAACAAGCTCAGCGTCTTAGCCACTGAGCCACCACGTCCTTATACTTTATTATATAATTTATTATATTATGTATATTGTCATTTTAATTAGTGCTTGCCAACAGTCTTATCCTCCGTGAATTTATTGTATCCCTTTTTAAGGCCCATTCAAAACAACTCACAGCTTCTTTAAAATACTTCAGACAAACAATACCTACTTTATCTATTCCAGGAACAAGTCTACAGATGACTTCCACCTGTTCAGGAAGAAGTCCCACTTCTTCTTTAGCTTCTCGAAGAGCTGTGGCAATTTCATCTGTGTCTGTTGGGTCACTTCTACCTCCTGGAAAACAAACTTCTCCTGGTGATGTTCTCAACTGGAATTAGAACATTAAGATTGTTGGTCGTATAAGCACTTTTCATACAAAAAAATCCATTTGGAGTCACAAGATGCAGTAACCACTGGGCTCCAACTATCGCATCATGCCAAGATGGAGTTCTCTTTTGCTGTTGTTAGTCGCAAAGTCGTATCTGACCCATCATGACCCCATGGACAACGCTCCTCCAGGCCTTCCTGTCCTCTACCATCATCTGGAGTCCATTTAAGCTCACGCCTGACTGCTTCAATGACTCTGTCCAGCCACCTCATTCTCTGTCATCCCTTTCTTCTTTTGCTCTCTCTTAGGAAGTCCATAATGGCAGTTTAAGACTAGCTGCACTTACAAAACCTTCAAATTGCTAGGTTCTACCATATTGCAAGATCTAAAATGGACAGCTAACATCAAAATGTCATCAAAAAAGCACAACAAAGAATGTTCTTTCTGCATCAACTCAGAAAGCTCAAACTGCCGAAGGATCTGCAGATCCAGTTCTATAGAGGAATTATTAAGTCTGTCATCTGCACCTCCATAACTGTCTGGTTTGGTTCTGCAATCCAGCAAGACAGACACAGATTTCAGAGGATCATTAGAACTGCAGAAAAAACAATGGCTACCCACCTGCCTTCCATTGAAGACCTGTATATCGCATGAGTCAAAAAGAGGGCTGTGAAAATATTTACAGACCCCTCGCATTCTGGACATAAACTGTTTCAAAACGACGCTATAGAGCACTGCACACCAGAACAACTAGACACAAGGACAGTTTTTTCCTGAGTGCCATCACTCTGCTAAACAAATAATTCCCTCAACACTGTCAAACTGTTTACTAAGTCTGCACTACTATTAATCTTCTCATCATTCCTATCACCCATCTCCTTCCACTTATGACTGTATGACTGTAACTTTGTTGCTTGTTATCCTTACAATTTATATTGATATTGTTTCATCATTGCTTATTTGTACCCTATGACTATCATTAAGTGTTGTACCTTATGATTCTTGATGAACGTATCTTTTATGTACACTGAGAGCATATGCACCAAAGACAAATTCCTCATGTGTCCAATCACACTTGGTCAATAAAAAATTCTATTGTATTCTATTCTAAAATCCTAGCTTAGACCAAGAACTAGTCAAATTTAAGAGTCACTGAAATCAATGGGCTCAACAAACTGAACTCCCATTTAGAAATGGGTATGCATAAATCCAGTGGGGTTTCATAGCACTCATTTCCATTTTAGATATACTCTCCAATCTTAAATTATACCCACACAGGGAGGACAAAGATCTAAATGTTAGGTCAATTGTTCTTTGCAATCTCTTGATCTTTGTCTCTATTGCCAGTCAGTGGAGTCAGTACCATCAACAAAGGAACTTAGCAAGCACAGACATGAACAAGACACACTTTCGTAATTTTTCCTATAATTGATGGTATCGGTTTTGAATAATCCAATAATCCTAAAGGAGCTATTGAATAATCCTAAAGCGGTTATTGTGAGATAACAACTGGGTGTGGGGGCATAAGTGGCTTCACACAGCAAAACAATGTCATAAACATGCTAAACATATATATGATGAGCAACTAAGCAAAAAAGTATGGGAAAATAGAAGAAAAGAAGAAATCAGCAAGTAGCAGGTTTTCCTCTTAACCTTCAGAAAATTAAGCTATTCTTCCAGTTCAAGGAGGAAGGAAGCAACTTGTTTTAGCAAACACATTTAACATCTTTACCTGGGCTACTGCTGAAGTCTCTTGCTATTTTGGCTGCTGGTGACAGATGAAAGAGACCCAAGGGAAATCAAGATGGTAAACATTCCCCTGTCCTCAGATATTCCAACTTTCAAATTTACTGCAACAAAATTTTAATTAATGGCTGTAAGAAAAGAAAGGCAGTGCTATATTGGATGGACTGATTATTAGTAGGGAAAAACAGAAGAGATTGCGATGTAAAAGGAAGTGAAAACTGTTAGGAGAACAAAGCTAGGTTTAAGTACAGGTAGTCCTTGACTTCAGTTTATTTAATGACTGTTTGAAGTTACAACAGTACTAAAAAAAGTAAGTTACGACCATTCTTCACACTTACAACTGTTGTAGCATCCCCATGGTCAGACACTTGGCAACCAATTCATGTTTATGATAGTTGAAATATCCCCGGGCAGGGGTGAAATCCAGCAGGTTCTGACAGGTTCTGTAGAACTGTTAGCGGAAATTTTGAGCAAGTCGGAGAACCGGTAGCAGAAATTTTGAGTAATTCGGAGAACCGGTAGCAGAAATTTTGAGTAATTCGGAGAACAGGTAGCAGAAATTTTGAGTAATTCAGAGAACCGGTAGCAGAAATTTTGAGTAATTCGGAGAACCGGTAGCAGAAATTTTGAGTAATTTGGAGAACAGGTAGCAGAAATTTTGAGTAATTCAGAGAACCGGTAGCAGAAATTTTGAGTAATTCGGAGAACCGGTAGCAGAAATTTTGAGTAATTCGGAGAACCGGTAGCAGAAATTTTGAGTAGTTCGAAGAATTGGCAAATACCACCTCTGGCTGGCCCCTAGAGTGGGGTAGGAATGGAGATTTTGCAGTATCCTTCCCCTGCCATGCCCACAAAACCAAGTCCACCAAGCCATACCACATCCACCAAGCCACACCCACAGAATCGGTAGTAAAAAAATGTGGATTTCACCACTAATCCCGGGGTCATTTGAATCCCCTTTTCCAACCTTCTGACAAGCGAAGTCAATAAGGAAACCAGATTCGCTTAGTACAAACTTAATAATTGCAGTGTTTCACTTAACAACTGGGCCCAAAAGATCGCCAAATGGGACATAATTTGCTTAATAACTGACTGGCTTAACAAAGGAAATGTGGGGCTCAACTGTGGTTGTAAGTCGAGGACTACCGATAGAAGGAAGTTCAAACAGAGATTGTATTCCTGCCTCAAAAGGAGACACTATCAGGGTTAGCTCTACTTATCCAGACTGAATATATTTCTATACATTTGTTCTCTCCTTTTATTTTAGCCTTTCATGTCACATGTTTCTAAAAATTATTCACCAAATTAATAGTGAAATTAGTTTTGGCTTTCATATTTACATACCTTCGTTGATCTAAGAGTGAAAAGAAGATATAGCTTTCCATCTTTGACCATCAATGGGATAAGAACTGAGGCCTTTGCTAATTGAATGTTGGAAAATTTGTCTCCAATGTCAAACTTCCTTAACTGCAGCTTTGCTTTTTCTTTTATGCTCATTCTAGAATAAATAAAAAGGAGCAAAACCTTTATTATAAACAAAACAGGCAAAAATATCACACTACGATAATGATACCTTTGCAAAAAGAAACATGAAAAATGATATTGTCAAATAGATTGCCTTTACTGCAAACAAAGAGACATACAAGGGCCCTTAAACATTGGATAACCCTTTTGAATTTTCAATACTTCTGTATAAACATGGCCTAAAGCATGATTTGTTCTCTACACAAATCCTAATGTTCGATAAAGAGAACCAATTAAATAAATAAGTGGAAAACATTACAGTTTTCATTTATTTATTAAGAAAAATAATCCAAAGCTAGTTACAAAACAGGACTGAAAGGTTCTCACTACAAGACATGTATTGGTGGTAACGGAATAATGGACTAAAACTTGTTGCAATGAAGTAAGATTTATTATAAAAAAAAGCAATATGAATCAGACACATGACCTTTGGTTTATGAGAAAAAAGCATGGCTCTGATAGTTTTACAGCTTAGTTTAATAATGAAATATTTATGTGGTCTTACTGGATGACGTTTCATTTAGATTAATAAATGTAAAATAATTGCCGCAGCGGATTCCAAAGAGCATCAGAAGAGGGGGAATAAAGATTCTTACTTGAGTTATACTAAGCCTTTAACTGCTGAAAAAAGGATCGTTTTTGAGAATTGCGTAAAGGGCCATGTTTGCATCCTTATACACTTCAAAGCAGGGGTGAAATGCTCCCAGTTCTGACCGGATGGCCCGAACTGGTAGCAATAGCGGGTGGTTCGGAGAACCGGTAGCAAAAATCCCTGCCCCCCACCTCCCCATGCCCAGGTGAGCCGTGCGATCATCAGAGGTTTTTTTTTCCCCAATTTTTAAAAGCATTTTTTCTTCGGCCGAAAAAATGCTTTTAAAAGTAAAAAAAACAAAAAACAAACTCTGATGATCGCATGGCTCAGCTGGGATTGTCAGAACCCTTTAAAAGCATTTTTTTCTACAAAAAGAGGCTGTAAAAATGCTTTTAAAAGGTTCTAGTGATCAGGCAACTCAGCTGGGACCATCAGAACTCTTTAAGAGCTTTTAAAAGGCTCCTCTGGTGATCCCAGCTGAGTTGCCTGATCATTGGAGGCTTTTAAAAGCATTTTTTCTACAACCTCTTTGGCTGAAGAGGTTGTAGAAAAAATGCTTTTAAATGTAAAAAAAAAAGAAGTTGGCCACGCCCACCCAGTCACATTAACCCCCCCCAAGCCACGCTCACAGAACCGGTAGTAACAAATTTTACATTTCACCCCTGCTCCAAAGCAACTTTATGGAATTGGGTACAGTTCTTGAAGGCCAGCATATAAATTTACAAAACCGTTTGAATTTAAACAGTCCCGCTCCTCATGGAGAACTAATCCAAATACATACATGGAGTCTCATTCAATCCCTTAGCAATAATCCTCAGTATCCTGTACTGCATTTTACACTTAGAATTGTGCATCTTGTTTAATCTTAGCAATGGACTGCCTTGAATAAAGTACCACTTAATTTTGAGTTAGGGTTATTACATTCTTCAGTAAGAGACTAGTTTTATCATAGACTAATGACCTTGTGCTGTGTTGTGAATACTTTCTAATAATGCTAACAGTGCAGAATCAGCATTATACAAATAAGTGCTAACTTTCGTCAAAAGCTGAATTCTTGAGTAAAAGGGGATTATTGTCTATCCAAAAATTGGTTTTGGGGATTATCCAAGGCTGAAAAATCCTCAATTTCAGCTCTTTAGGCTAAAGTGGGGGGTGGGGGGTGGAATCTCATTTATTTAGCAATAAGCTGTTAAACTCATTGGATCTTGGTCTATTCTGTAAATGGTGTATTAGATTTTAATACCACTTTTGAAAATATTTATATATTTTGTATATGTACAGTATATTTCTGTATATGTATGAGTGTGTGTCCAGAACAATTTCATGTACCTAAAAAAAAATGTTAGTACTCTATATGTATATATTGAATTGCTAATATCTCTCCTTCCTGGATTTTTAAAAAAAACATGTTTTGATATTACCAAATTGCGTCAGGTCGCTAAACCAGAATATAAATATGCACCTTGCTCATCTCTTTTCCTTGCCTGCAGGTTTTTTTCTAGAACAACAAAACACAAGAACAGGTTTTCCCCCAAATGCCATCGCTCTGCTAAACAATTAACTCCCACAACACTGTCAAATTAACTACTAAGATTGTATTACTATTCTCCTTCTCATCCTTACTAGTATCTATCTCTTCCCACTTATGGCTATATAGAATAGAATAGAATAGAATTTTTTATTGGCCAAGTGTGATTGGACACACAAGGAATTTGTCTTGGTGCATATGCTCTCAGTGTACATAAAAGAAAAGATACCTTCATCAAGGTACAACATTTACAACACAAATGATGGTCAATATATCAATATAAATCATAAGGATTACCAGCAACAAAGTTACAGTCATACAGTCATAAGTGGAAAGAGATTGGTGATGGGAACGATGAGAAGATTAATAATAGTGCAGATTTAGTAAATAGTTTGACAGTGTTGAGGGAATTATTTGTTTAGCAGAGTGATGGCCTTCGGGAAAAAACTGTTCTTGTGTCTAGTTGTTATGTGCTATAGCGTCGTTTTGAAGGTAGGAGTTGAAACAGTTTATGTCCAGGATGCGAGGGATCTGTAAATATTTTCACGGCCCTCTTCTTGATTCGTGCAGTATACAGGTCCTCAATGGAAGGCAGGTTGGTAGCAATTATTTTTTCTGCAGTTCTAATTATCCTCTGAAGTCTGTGTCTTTTTTGTTGGGTTGCAGAAACGAACCAGATAGTTATAGAGGTGCAAATGACAGACTCAATAATTCCTCTGTAGAACTGAATCAGCAGCTCCTTGGGCAGTTTGAGCTTCCTGAGTTGGCGTGTTGCTTGTATCCTTACAATTTACATTATTTCTATTGTTTCCTAGTATGATTTGATTGCTTATTAGTATCCTATGACTATCAGTAAGTGTTGTATCTTATGATTCTTGACGAATATATTCTATATTTTTTTTTATGTACACTGAGAGCATATGCACCAAAGACAAATTCCTTGTTCAATCACACTTGGCCTATAAAAGAATTCAATTCAATTCAATTCAATTCTCTACTCTACTCTACTCTACTCTACTCTACTCTACTCTATTCTATTCTATTCTATTGTAAAACAACCAATTTCTTTTTTTTTTAAAGAATCCTGAAAACTTTATTCTTAGAATCCTGGTACTATCAAGGGCAATACTGAAAATATTTTATATTTCGTATAATACATATTATTTTATATTATATACACATATATTATATTACAATTACCTTAAATTATATTATATATTACACTATATATTACATTAATTATATTATAATTATATTATAAATTTATATTTCCATTTTTCAAAGGAAGATAATAAATAAATAAATAAATGTATTTATTTATTTGTCAATCATATATAAGATAATAGGTAAAAGTATAAACATAATTTGGATACATGAAAAGAGTAAGTAAGAAAGGAATAATAGGATAGGGATGGTAGGCACGCAGGTGCACTTATGGCTCTCCCTTACAGACCTCTTAAGGAATGGAGTGAGGTCAACAGTAGACAGTCTAAGGTTAAACTTTTGGGGGTTCGGGGATGAAACCAGTGCAGTCAGGCAGTGCATTCCAGGCATTGACCACTGAAGTCATATTTTCTGCAATCGAGTTTGGAGCAGTTTACCTTGAATTTGTATCTATTAGTTGCTCGTGTATTGTTGTGGTTGAAGCTGAAGTAGTCATTGACAGGTAGGACATTGTGATAGATAATTTTATGTACTATGCTTAGGTCAGATTGAAGTCTGCGTAGTTCTAAGTTGTCTAAGCCCAAAATTTGGAGTCTGGTGGCATAAGGTATTTTATTTCTACATATAATAACAGCTGCCAGAATAGCATATGCACAGAAGTGGAAAAACGAGAATATACCAACAGAGGAGGAAGTGATAAAGAAAATCTTGGACTGTGCTGAGATGGAGAAATTAACAAAGGAGTTAAAAGAAAAAGAAGAGTCGGAATATTATATAGTACGGAACAAACTGTATAATTTCTAGAGACTAGAAATAGTAAATGATGAAAAAGGAGAAAAGCTTATATATACATGTATATAAAATGGCAATGCATGGAAGAAAATGAATAGTTAGAAGGATAGAAGATATATAGAAACAAGGGAGAATGGGACAAAAAAGAAAAATATAATTAAACGAAACAAGAGGGGGAATAAGGATGTAAATATGAGAAGAATAAGGAAACGAAGCTGATGTAAAGAAGGAATATATGCTTTATGTCAATGTATGTCATGTAGTGTTTTTTTTTTGTTCTTTTTTGTTAAAAAATAAAAAATATATGTTAAAAACAAAAACAAAAAACAAAAGCTTTGCAGAAATATATTTATTACATGTAAAAAAAAACTACTGCTCCCCTCCCCCCCCACCCCCGATTGAGATGTGCAGTCCGTATGTTTTTGCAATGTAGGAGTAGTTGTCGATTACAGGATAAATTTTATTTTTTTCTGAAACCAAATTGTTTGATGGAAAGTAGAGACAAAAAAACCTACTTTCCATCAAACAGTTTGGTTTCAGAAAAAAAGAAAAGAAAAAGAAATTATCCAGTAATCTACAACTACTCCTAAATTGCAAAAACAAAACACATCTCAATCAGGGCAAAGCAAGTTTACATAGACTTCTGTAACTTATTTATCTGTAGACTTATTTATTATTTCATAAATAAATAGCTAGCTAGCCTTAAAGTGCCAGTTTTAAAAAAAAAATCCGTGTGTGTGCGTGCGCGCGCGTGTGTGTAAAAACAATACATACAATGTAATATATAAACCAGGGGTCTCCAACCTTGGCCACTTTTAGACTTGTGGACTTCAACTCCCAGAAGTCCTCAGCCAGCAAAGCTGGCTGAGGAACTCTGGGAGTTGAAGTCCACAAATCTAAAAGTGGCCAAGGTTGGAGACCCCTGAATTATAAATCAATTCTTAGTCTCTACAGCAGTCTCGCCCCCTCCGAGACTCCATAACCCGTAATCCACAGCTAGGAGTGCCCACAAACGGGCGGCGAGTCTCCGCTTGTCATTACCTGCCCGCCTCGATATCCACAGCCGCCATCTTTTACTTTCTACAACCACGTCGCCTTTTCCTACCTGAGCGGGGCCTGTTCGCTCTTTTGACGTGGATTGACAGCCCCTCCAAACCAGCCCCGCCTCTTGCCGCTTCGCAGCCTCGCTATTGGATTGTTGGCTGAGAGGCGGAGTCGAATGGGAACCCGGCGGCTAATCGGGAGAGGCGGTGATCCAAGTTGCGTCACCTTAGTTGCGTCGTCCGGGCTTGTTGCGGCGTGAACTTCAAGTCCCAGAATCCCTTGCTGTTACAGGCAAAGCCTTTGAAGTCCAACCTGGATCAGCCGGTGAAGCTGGTTCTAAAGCAGAGGACTTCAAACTTGGCAGCTTTAAGACTTGTGGACTTCAACGCCCAGAATTCTGGGAGTTGAAGTCCACAAGTCTTAAAGCTGCCAAGTTTGAAGACCTCTCTTCTAAAGGAAGCAACGTTTTGCAAAGCTGTACCAGAGTCCAACATTAAATTGAATTTATTTTTATTCATTAGTCAAAGTCCTAAAGAGGATCGAGGACATGCTAACCAAAAAGCTCCTCCCAACCTGGTACTCTCAGTGATGTTGAATAACACTTCTTTTCATCAGCCCATCTACCTGCTCAGGACTATCCCAGAGTGTGTGGTTGACATATCTAGAGAGCCACAGAAATCCGCAATGCCATAATTTGCAGCAGTTAAGAGCAGTGATATATTCTTCCATTCTACATGCATCATCATAGTTCATTTTCGTCTTGATCCTTTGGGGAAACAATAGAGTGGGATGCATTTTTTTTTTGTTTGTATCCCACCACAGTTAATGTTCCTTTTATTTCTGGAGGGGCTAATAAAGAGTGAAGACACAGTGCTAGGACTATGACTGCCAGAATTTTAGTGTGTAAATTTTAGATTGCATTAGAGGACACTTCTTAGAATTCAGGGTTTGTTCTCCTTAGAGATGGGGGATATGGAATCTGTTAAGTTCTGGAAGTAACGAGGCTGGAGACCAGGGTAGTGACAACAGCTCTTTAATATAGGGTGAACCCAGCAACAGGCTGGGGGAAAAACCTCTCCTTTTATACAGTTCTGCTGGAGGCTTCGTCCAATCAGCAACGTGCTGATTTCCCGCTCAAATATTTAAAGGTACAAACATGAATACATAACACTCCTCCCCTCCCAGAAAACACTTGGCCTCTATTTACATATTTATTCACATGTTATTTTTCGACGTAGTCACGCAAATAACCTGGGCGTCTCCTAGTTCTTTCTGACCTGCGCGGTTCAGTTCTGGGTGGTGTTTTGAGCTGGTCGGAGGGGCTGTTTTCTCCTCCCAGCTCTTTCTCTGAGCCAACGGGCTCCGGATTATTGGCCGACTCTTTTTCTTGGCCATCCGGCCGTGGATTATTTTTGAAACTGTCCCTGCTGTTTCCCTCGGGAACCTGATGGCGTCGCTGGAACTCTGGGACCTCAGCTAAGTCTTGCGCCTCCCCCGGGTCATTGTCAGCTGTGAATTCAAATTGGTATTGGTCATGACCTGTTTCATTTGGTTCGGTTTGATCAGTTATTCGTTTCCTTATCTGATCTATGTGGCGCCTCCACACTCGGTTGTCTGGTAGCTCTACCACGTACGATTTTGGGCCGGTTATCTTTATTATTTGTCCTGCGAACCAACTAGGGCCGTCCCCATAGTTTCGGGCCCACACCCGGTCGCCTATGCTCATTTCCCTTGTCTTTTCTATGTCCCCCTTGTAACCCTCTGGTGTGTAATGGGGATTCAAACGGTCAAGTGGGCATCGGAGTTTCCGTCCCATCAGTAATTCGGCTGGGCTTTTCCCGGTGGCCGTGCTTGGGGTTCTGTGCTGAACGGCTAGGAAAAAGTCTATCTTTGTTTGCCAGTCACCTGGCTTGAGCCTGGACAATGCCTCCTTGGCGCTCCGGACGGAACGCTCTGCAAGGCCATTCGACGCAGGGTGGAAAGGCGCAGAGAGGGCATGTCGGATGCCCTCCTCTGCCAGGTATTCTTCAAACTGGGCTGCTGTGAATTGAGGCCCATTGTCGGACACCAGAGTGTCCGGCAACCCGTGAGTTGCAAATAAGTGGCGCAGGGCTGCGATTACTGCTTCGGCAGTAGTGGATTTCATTAGTATGATCTCTAACCATTTTGAGAATGCATCAACAACCACTAGGAACGTTTGGCCGTGGAAGGGGCCAGCAAAATCAATGTGGATTCTTGACCAGGGCCCTTGGGGCTTTTCCCATTCCCTGACTGGGGCCGTTGGGGGTAGAGGTCTGGACTCTTGGCAAGCCTGGCATTTCCCTACCCTCTCAGCGATTTCTGCGTCCATGAGTGGCCACCACACATAGCTTCTAGCTAACCCCTTCATCCTTACGATCCCTGGGTGACCCTCGTGGAGGAGGTCCAATACCTTTCCCCTTAATTTATCAGGAATTATTACACGATCACCCCATAACAGGCACCCCCCTTGAGCCGAGAGCTCATCTCGTTTTTTAACAAATTCTTTGAACCGTTCGCCCGGTAGCGGCCACCCTCTCTGTACCCAACCGAGTACAGTCCTTAACACAATGTCCCGGTATGATGCCCGAGCCACTTCTTTAGATGTGACTGGGCCAGAGTCCAAAGAGTCAATAAGTAGAATGGGCGCCCCCGGAGTGGGGTCGTCGGTTGCCCCTGGTAGTGGGCATCGGCTTAACGCGTCTGCATGCCCCACTTCTTTTCCTGGACGATGCTGCAGCTTGTACGAATAAGCGGCTAGGAATATAGTCCATCGGGTCAGTCGTGGCGAAAGTGCCACAGGCGTTGGGCGGTCGCCAGCCAGTATCCCTAGTAGCGGTCTGTGGTCAGTCACGATTTCAAAATTCCGCCCAAAGACATATTCGTGGAATTTTTTAACCCCTGACACAATGGCTAGTGCTTCTTTATCTAGCTGGCTGTAGTTTCTCTCTGGGGAGGACATCGTTCTAGAGTAAAAAGCTATAGGGGCTTCTGTGCCGTTTGGAAGTCTATGGCTGAGTACAGCCCCCACCCCATAAGGGGAGGCATCGCAAACCAGTACTAGGGGTAATGAGTCGTGATATTGGATGAGCAGGCTATCACTTGAGAGCAGGTTCTTTACTGCTTCAAAAGCCCTATTTTCTGACTTTCCCCAAGACCAAACAGTATTTTTTCCTAAGAGCCTATGCAGCGGTTCCATAGCAGTTGCTTTGTTCTTTAAAAAGACCGCGTAAAAATTAACCAATCCCAGGAATGCCTGCAGCTCTGCTTTGTTTTTGGGCGCTGGAGCCTTCCTAATTGCCTTAACCTTGCTCTCAGTAGGGTGAATTCCTTTCTTGTCTATCCGGTAGCCCAAGAAATCGACGGATTCGACCCCTATCTGGCATTTGTTTGTCTTGACTTTTAATCCGGCTGTCCGGAAAATGCTCAAGACCTTTCTTAACCGCTCCCCCAATTCCTCCATGTTTTTCCCTGAAATCTGGACATCATCAGTAGGAACTACCCCTGGGAGCCCCTGCAGTAGTCGTTCCATCAGGTTTTGGAACAGCCCCGGTGCCACACTGACCCCAAATTGCAATCGGGTGCACTTGAAAGCCCCCCTGTGCGTCACAATCGTTTGGGCTTCGGCTGTGCGGGCGTCTACGGGCAGTTGTTGGTAGGCTTGGGCCAAGTCTAACTTTGCAAAGACTTGCCCTTGCCCCAAAGAGTGCAATAAGTGTTGCACCACGGGAACCGGGTAAGCGCTTTTCTGTAAGGCTTTGTTAAGCGTCGCCTTGTAGTCAGCGCAAATTCTAATTGACCCGTCCGGCTTTATTGAGGTGACGATTGGCGTCTCCCACCTTGCGTGATCGACTGGCACCAAAATCCCCTGATTTATGAGCTTGTCCAGCTCCTTATCGATTTTTGGTTTTAGGGCAAAAGGGACTCTCCTCGCCTTAAGCCTAATGGGGGCTACCTGGGGGTCTAAGTTGAAGGAAATAGGGGTCCCCTTGTACTTGCCCAGGCAGTCCTTGAAGACATCTTCGAACTCGTTAAAGAGAATGTCTTTCAGGTTACAGTCACTCCTGTAGATGCCAGTCACTCCCATGCCCAGGGCACGAAACCAGTCTAGTCCCAACAGACTGGGCAGAGTTCCTTCGACGATCGTGATGGGCAGGGTCTTCTTGTGTGGACCGTACTCGACTCGGACGGAGGTGGTCCCTCGAACAGGGATGCGATTCCCCTGGTAGTCGTAGACTCGTAGCCGTTGTGCTTGCAGGTGGTGGTTCGCGACAGACGGCAGTGACTTCGCCAAAGTGTCCCAGGACATGATGGTGATCGCTGATCCCGTGTCTACTTCAAGCCGGCACCGTACTCCCTCTATTTTTGGCTTGGTGAAGATCTTCTTCTCCACTCGGGTCGAGGCGCGGCCTATGACCACAGTTGTTTGGTTGGAATCCGCGCCTTTTTTGTTTGAGCCAATCGCGGGTCGCCTTGCCGGTTTCCCGGTCTTATTGGCCGATTTGAATTTTCGGCGGGAAGGTTGGGCCGCTCGACAAACTTGAGCTAGGTGCCCTTTCTTCCCACACCGCCGGCAGGTCGCGTCCTTAAACTTGCAGCGTTGCCGCTGGTGTTGACCACCGCAGCTCCCGCATTCCTCTCTGTCCCCTTTGTCGCGTTTCTCGGTTCGGCAGACCCCTTCCTCATCTTCACCGTCGGATTCGGTCTGAACCTCCTCCTGGTGCACCGGGGTTGCCTTCGCGCTCGCCTTTGGTGGGACAGGCTTCTGCAGTGTCTCCGCCGCATGGGGGGACATTTCATGTGCTCTGGCTTCGTCCAGAGGGGTGGCCAGCGTTAGGTTGCTCTTTGCTAGCAGCCGTCGCCGCAAGCGGATGTCTTTGACCTCGGATGAGTTGCTCGAGGAGCACCTCGCCTAGGTCGCGTATCCGCAGTCCTTGGACGCTTTAGGGCGGCCATGTAGTCACCGATGGTTTCGCCTCCATCTGCCTTCGCTCTCCAATTCAAACCGCCGCACGTATTTGGACGGCGTTGGTGCGAAGTGGTTTTTTAGTAAAGTCTGTAGAGTTGGCCATGACACCGACTGCAACGGCGTTGGCTCTGCCAGGGCTTCCGCGATATCAATGACCTCCGGACCACAGTGGCTTAAGAAATAAGCCCTTTTTCGGTTATCTGGAACTCCTTGCAGTTCGTTGGCTTCTAGAAAGCTTTCGAAACGGGTCATATACGTTCCCCATTTCTCCTTAGCCGGGTCAAATGGTGCGGGCGGAGTGTAACTGGCCATCTCCGCTTTTCTGCCCTGAGTTTGCTGGGTTCGGGTCTATCGTGCTTCAGCTCGGTTCTGGTTCTCCTTAGCCTCGAGATCCCACCTTCGTCGCCAATGTTAAGTTCGGGAAGTAACGAGGCTGGAGACCAGGGTAGTGACAACAGCTCTTTAATATAGGGTGAACCCAGCAACAGGCTGGGGGAAAAACCTCTCCTTTTATACAGTTCTACTGGAGGCTTCGTCCAATCAGCAACATGCTGATTTCCCGCTCAAATATTTAAAGGTACAAACATGAATACATAACAGAATCTGATTATTTTCAATATGTATAAAAGCTTTGCAGAATGCACTTGCATAACCGAGAAGAAATACAGGTATTTCCCCATTTTTAAAATTCCGTTGTTCCTGTTTCTTTTATTTATAAAAAGAATATCTTCACCCTTTCCTTCTGCTAAGAAAGGATCTGATATTTGGGATAGATTACCTGAGAGTTCAGATTGGTTATCAGATCCTCAGTGGCTATGCTAATCCATGATTTACAACTACAGTGGCAGGATTTCCACAAAATTTAATGTACTATTGATACATGACTTCAGCTAAAGAACCTCATAGTTATATGTATTTTAATCCACTTCATTGTTTGGTTATGTGTATTTTATATGTTGCGTATGATTCAAATGGAAAAAATGCAGCGATTGTAATTTATAAGGCAGAGTTTATAACTTAATGTATTAGAATAGAATAGAATAGAATAGAATAGAATAGAATAGAATAGAATAGAATAGAATAGAATAGAACAGAATTTTTATTAGCCAAGTGTGATTGGACACACAAGGAATTTGTCTTTGGTGTATATACTCTCAGTGTACATAAGGAGAATAAAATACATTCATCAAGAATAAAAGATACAACACTTAGTGATAGTCAAGGTTACAAATAAGCTATCAAATCGTACTAGGAAACAAATAAAAACAATATGAATTGAAAGATACAAGCGACTTGGGTATAATAATAAGTGGGAAGAGATAGTTACTAGTGAGGAAGAGAAGAATAATAGTAATACAGTCTTAGTAAATTATTTGACAGTGTACAATTTATATTAGACCTTCCTAATCTGGGTTTTTAAAAATTAGAAAACTAACAGATGGCAGCAAAGAGGTCTGTATCTCTGTGCTGCCATGGATGTTTGTGGCCCAAATCTTTTAGCCCTAAACGTATCTGACAAACCATGGCTAAATAAAATTATGGAATACTAAAAGTGGCGCACTAGGCTACTGGTTTTAACAACGTTCTTGCAAATTATATGAAAACTCCATTTCATACAGGAATCACAAATGATGTAGAAATTTAGCTTGAGTTAGATAAAAATACTTTCTCAGTAAGGGAGTTTGTGTTTTGTCTTCATTAGTATTTGTGACATCTGAAAAGGAGTCTTCAAACATGGCTGTGCTGTTAAATGTGTGCCTGCTCCGAAAACGTAGAAAACTGCATTGATGTCTTTTGGCCCTTTTTTTCCTTGACCCCTCAACCTCTTCTTCCTCCTCCTTTGATTTTCTTCACCACAGTGAGAACGAAGCTTGAAACGAGGTTCTGCTTTGCTTTGATTGGCACCTGGAGCGCCTAAGATGCCGCGAACACCAAGGTGCTGTAATAAGCAAGAATTGCATCATAATCTTGCAATGGATCATTGAGCAAGTCAGAATGCTCATAACAATTAAAACGGAGATATTTGCAAGGCAAGCGACAAAAGGCGTAATGAGCATAGAGAGGCAAACTGTGATCAATTTTATGTGCTTAAATGGCTCTGCAATTAGCTACAAATTTATTTGCTAAGAAAAAGCAACCTTCTTCGTAATGTGTACAGTTTGCAGAATAGATTTAATTTAACCTGGCACACTTGACAATTGCGCTGCAAAGAGCTTGTTCAACAGTCTGGTGCTCTGGTTTACAACTGGTATGCAAGGCTACATAATTTGTTTTGATTGGTTCATATTCTTTGGGGGATAGTGATTAGTTTTTTCTACCTAGCTTTTGTGCATGAGGTGTTTCTTGTGGGAAGAAACATTGGTGTATGGTTACTTAGGAAAACATTGTGTGTTTGTGTGTATGTATTTATATGTTTGTGTGTATGTGCATTTAAACTTCTAGTTTATGGTTTTTTTTAAAAAAAATATGTCTATTAAGCAACATTGTGTTTAAGTTTGTATATAAGGAGAAGGAAGCCCAGGTTTTCATGGTTATTTTTTAAGACAATCTCAAAATGTTGTGGAAACAAGCTTAACTAAATATAGGTAAAGGTAAAGGTTCCCCTTGCACATATGTCCTAGTCGTTCCTGACTCTAGGGGGCAGTGCTCATCTCCGTTTCAAAGCTGAAGAGCCAGCACTGTCCGAAGACGTCTCCGTGGTCATGTGGCCTGCATGGCTAAACGCCAAAGGCGCATGGAACGCTGTTACCTTCCCACCAAAGGTGGTCCCTATTTTTCTACTTGCATTTTTTACGTGCTTTCGAACTGCTAGGTTGGAAGAAGCTGGGACAAGTAACGGGAGCTCACCCCATTACACAGCACTAGGGATTTGAACTGCTGAACTGCCAACCTTTCGATCAACAAACTCAGCATTTTAGCCACTGAGCCACTATGTCCTTTAACTAAATGTAGGATAGAATAATTGAGAAACGGAATGTAACTGACAATTTTTTTTTCATCTAGTAGCTGACTGCTAAAATGAGTTCTTATTTTGCTCTTTGGAGATAAGTAAAGAAGAATGCAAGATATCCAGGAAAAATTGACTTCTTCAATTCTGATCTCTTTTTAAGACCAGAATCCTTGTCTCTACTTCAATATTTTTTATATTGGGAATGGATGTAGGCAACAAAATATCAGAGATTGTAATCTCTCTAGCAATAAATTATTTGCCCATCTAACCTCGTAAAAAAAATGGCATGACAAAAAAAAAATGCAGCAATTCAGTTTAAAACCACTTGCTCCGTAGATTGACCGAGCTGGCAGAATTTTAAAATAAAAATCCCAGTGGCTCTGAGGATCGCTTTTTAAATCTGTAACGATCATTTCTAGAAGCTGCTGTTGCCACCATGGCTTTGATATTTTTTTATACTTTTGATTATATAGATCAGATACAGCTTTCAGGACTTTGACCCTCTTCTTATTGATCCAATCTTATTAGATAATTTTCTTTCTTTCTTTCAGAATATATAACTTTTGAAATCCCAATTAAGAATTGTCATCCAATTGAATACACCCTTTTTAAAAGAGCGCCTGAGATAGCGTCTTTTAAAGTCATCTTTTGCACTGCTGAAAAGTTCATTAATACAAAGAAATAAATCTTTATATCTGCAGTTCCGCTATCATTTTAATGTGTGATTTAGTTTCTTTGCAGCAAGCATTTGTTTCCTTCTGCATATGTTAGCCTTGAATCAATTTCATACTTTTTTAAAAAAAGCTTCTTCTGTAAGGAATGCAGCAGGCAAGAAAAGCAAAACAGTCAAGTTTTAGGACTTGATGGAGTTGTGAAATACAAAACGTGTGAACAGCTATTCCAACTGCAGATATCCATCCAGAAAAACCAGCAGGAATCAGCTTGGCTACAAGCTGTAAATGAGAAGTTGAAAACGATTCTGGAACAAAAATAATAATAAAAAAAAAAATGACGGTATTTCCACGTGGCTGCCAAACAAAATTACACGAACATGTTCATGAGCTCACCAGGGACCAAGTTTGAGCCAATGGAGGTTTTTTTTTCTTTTTTTTCTTTTTAGAAGACAGCATTGTCTAGTTCAGGGGTCTGCAACCTTAAATACTAAAAGAGCCATTTGGACCTGTTTCCCACAGAGAAGAAAACACCGGGAGCCACAAAACCTGGGTGGGCGTGGCCAACTCAATGTCACTCACTTCCAGCAGTCACATGACCCCCCACCCCTAGCTGTGCCTACCCAGCGGGTCATTAGGGCAGAGAACCAGTTGTTAAAAAACACCAGAAACCACAAAACCCTTTTGACATCTCTCTCTCTCCCCTCCCTCCCTCCTTCCCTCTGTATTTCTCTGTCTCTGCCCTGGCACTTCTCCATCCCCTGCCATCACCCTTACCTTCTCAAGCCAGGCGAGGAATGACTGGGAGGAGAGGTCAAGGGGTGGGGCCAGCCACTGGTGGGATCACCAACAGGGAGTCACAGCAGAGGGCCCAAAGAGCCGCATGTGGCTCCGGAGCCACAGGTTGCTGACCCCTGGTCTAGTTGATCCTGACTGATCTGCAAAGTAAGCAGTATTAGGATATATTAGTAACAGGATAGAAGACCCTAGGATTTGTGAAAAGATTGGCGAATCTTTTTGGCACCAAGTGTCGAAACGGGAGCACAAGACCAAGATCTTTTGGTTTCCGACATGCACATGAGCACCTGCCACCGGGTTGTCGTGTCCCACTCCTCCGTTGACGGCCGGGTCAGGGAAATCTGAATCAGGCGTGCCTCTGCAGCTCTGCCAAAGTCCTAGCAAAGTTCTCAAGGCAGGCAGGAGACCAGAAAGTGACTTCAGCAAGATAAGGTAGACTTTGCCTGACTCAGAGAATGCCAGAAAGCAGATCCTTTATATAGGCCATGGGATGTGGCTCCATGACTCAGCACTTATCCAGGCCTGCCCCTCCCTTCCTTCTGTTGCTGCCGCCTATCAATTCTCCTGAAGCGAGGGTCACTCCAGTCTGCAGCTGTTGGTAATTGACCTTCCTCAGGCTCACATGCTGTGGGGGAGGGGGAGGGGTCTAGTTGCTCCGTTTGCCTGGGCATGGAGCCAGAGCTGGGGGCTGGAGGCACTTCTTCCTCCTTGGCCTGTCTGGGCATGGAGCCAGGGCTGGGGCCGGGAGGCATGCTAGGACATTCCTCAGTGTTCGGAAGCAGATAAGATGGGCCCGGTTGCGGGGAAAGCGGACGAGGCACAACACTGGTCTTCCGGTTTCTGGCATGCATGCAAGTGTGAAGACCAGCTGGCAGATGCCCATGCATGCACCAGTAGCCAGAAGATCATTTTCCTGGCGCGTGAATGCGTGTCGGGCGGCTGCTCTTCCGGTTTCTAGTGCTCCCACATACGTGAAGACCAGCTGGCCAGTGTGCTGGAACCAGGAAGAGCAATAGGCAATGGGAGAGATAGCTCTGCATGCCACTTCCAATATGCGTGCCACAGGGGTGAAATGCTCCCGGTTCGGACCGGATCGCCCAATGCGGTAGCGATGGTGGCGGGTGGTTCGGAGAACCAGTAGCAAAAATCCCTGCCCTCCCCCATGCCCAGCTGAGCCATGCAATCATCAGAGGTTTTTTAAAAAACTTTTAAAAGCATTTTTTTCTTCGGCCGAAAAAATGCTTTTAAAAGTAAAAAAAAAAGTGGAGTCCGCACCTCACTCCCCGATGGCCTTGGCCCCACCTCAGTTTCTGATGCAGAGCCTTCATCCGGGCCTTCCCCAGCCTCCAGGACTGGCCCACGCTCTTCCTCAGCCTCACTGCTGTCCAATTCCGCTGCCAGCTCCTCAGGCTGCTGGCGGGCCACAACAAAGAACTTGTATTCTAGCCAAAAGCCTGAAAAGTCTTTTTTTTTTAAAAGGTAGTGACCTTTAAATCATATGATAATCATCATCACCGTCAACACTGTCAACCTATTCACACAACAGGCTGCATTACTATTGCTGTCGGTCTCATCGTTCTTGTCGCCCATCTCCTCTCACTTGAGAGCGCATGACTGTAACTTTGTTGCTTGTATCCTTGAGATTTATATTGATAGTGATTGTTTCCTAGTATGATTTGATTGCTGATTGTACCGTATGACTGTCACTGGGTGTTGTGCCCTGTGATTCTTGACAAGTGTATCTTGTCTTTTTAGGTACACTGAGAGCATGTGCACCAAAGACAAATTCCTTGTGCGTCCAATCCCACTTGGCCAATAAAGAATTCTATTCTATAAGGAATTTTGGAACAACTCTATCTTCATTCTCCTACAGCAGTGGTTCTCGACCTTTATAGTGCTGCGACCCCTTTAATACAATTCCCCACGATGTGGCGACCCCAACCATAAAATTATTTTCGTTTTGAATTTATCGTGCCTGAAGCCGTATTGGCTAGCGATCTGAACTGCTTGCGATTGCCTTGAGGACGGAGGCATTAAAGCGGAGACTCCTCCCCTATTAAGTTTATTGCGCCTGAAGCCAGATTAGGCTAGCGATTGGGAGCGATTGCAGCTGGCTTGAGAGGGAGACATCAGAGCAAAGATTTCTCTCTTTTTTAATTCATCGGGCCTGAAGCTGAATTCGGCTAGCGATTTGAAGAGCCTGCAGCTGGCTTGTGGAGTCAACCATTGGAGCGCGATTCTTCGACTCGCAAGTATACTTCCCATATTTCCGATGGTCTTAGGCGACCCCTGGCAAATCGTCATTCGACCCCCAGTGGGGTCGCGACCCACAGGTTGAGAACCGCTGTCCTACAGCAAAGCAAATTTGTTTCATCTGTTTCCTAGCATAAGCCATTTTACTGTTCTTTAAAAGCACTAAGGAATTGTAAAATGATTTAAATTGGAATTTCTCTGAAGTAGAATGCAGGGAAAAGTTGATGATTTGAAATGCAACAAGCAGCAAAGTTCAGCACAGGTTCAGCGCAAGGGCTGTTTTTTAAATCTTAGTGAAAATGCTGCATTTTTGCACCCCATTTTTGTCATGCCCATAATTTAAAGGGGGTGTTTAAAAGCTAGTAATAACTCATCTGGCCACTGGAGGACAGTATTTATCCTAGTAGACCATATAGTAAATGCTTGAAGTAAATATAGTAAATTTATGGTAACCACAAGTCATAGCAATGTTAGTAGACCATACTCTGTGGCGGAAGCAGCTTTCTGTTTTTAGAAATAGAATAATTTTAATTGAAAACCTGTAAGTATGCTTATGCAACAAACTCATTCCTATAATTGTATGAAAACTATATGTCCGTCTATCTATCTTCTATTGTACCATCAATGTATCAATTGTCTATATCTGCCTGCCTGCCTATCTCTTCTATCATCTTGTATCATCGAAGTATCTATAGTCTCTCTCTCTCTCTCTGTCCTCTCTTCTATTGTACTATGTACCCCCCTCTCTTTCTCTTTCTATCTCTCTATCTCCCACTCTCTCATTCTCTTATCTTCTATTGTACTATCTATGTATCCCCCCTCCCTGCCTCCCCATCTCTCCCCACTCCAAGTGTGGTAAGGCCACACTTGGAATACTGCATTCAGTTTTGGTCGCCACAATGTTAAAAAGATGTTGAGACTCTAGAAAGAGTGCAGAGAAGAGCAACAAGGTTGATGAGGGGTCTGGAGGCTAAAACATATGAAGAACGGTTGCAGGAACTGGGAATGTCTAGTTTAATAAAAAGAAGGACTAGGGGAGACATGATAGCAGTGTTCCAATATCTCAGGGGCTGCCACAAAGAAGAGGGAGTCAAGCTATTCTCCAAAGCACCCGAGGGCAGGACAAGAAGCAATGGGTGGAAACTAATCAAGGAGAGAAACAACTTAGAACTAAGGAGGAATTTCCTGATAGTTAGAACAATTAATCAGTGGAACAACATGCCTCCAGAAGTTGTGAATCCTCAACACTGGAAGATTTTAAGAAGACCTTGGATAGCCATTTGTTTGAAGTGGTATAGGGTTTCCTGCCTAAGCAGGGGGTTGGACTAGAAGACCTCCGAAGTCCCTTCCAACTCTGTTGTTCTATTCTATTCTATTCTATTCTATTCTATTCTATTCTATTCTATTCTAGTCTAGTCTAGTCTAGTCTAGTCTAGTGTAATCTAGTCTAGTCTAGTCTAGTCTTTCAACTCTCCCTTGCAGTAACCAGGAAAGTTAGATTTTTCACAAGTTCCATGGGTCAAATCTATTGTAAGTAAAAAGAAATTGGGTTACAGAATCTTGAAAACTAGAATTCTATAATCCCAGCTTTATTTCTGAATGCTAAGACACAATTGACCAAGCTCAAACAATCATATTTTGAAGACGTTAACGAATACCTAGGTCTCTGGAGAAGTCTATAAGGTTGCGAAAGGGCTTAAAATGGATGAAAAAGGGAAGAGTAGAAGAGGACAATCAACATCAAGGTCAAGGGACTGAGTATAATGGCAATGGGTACAAAAATCCCAAAAATCAGGCTGGAGACGAATCCTCCTGAATAAAATCTGTCTATGGGACAGTGCTGGGTTTCAATTTTTTTTACTACTGGTTCTATGGGCGTGGCATGGCTTGGTGGGCGTGGCTTGGTGGGCATGGCAGGGGAAAGATACTGCGAAATCCCCATTTCCTCCAGATCAGCTGGGACTGGGGAGGCAGAAAATAGATGGGGGCGGGGCCAGACAGAGGTGGTATTTACTGGTTCTCTGAACTACTCAAAATTTCCTCTATCAGTTCTCCAGAACTGCTCAGAACCTGCTGAATACTACCTCTGCTATGGGATAGCTAAAAGTGCATGGCACATAATCAGCAATCACTATTAAGACATGACCCCCTTCTATGCAACTTATCCTCTTTTGAACTTTCTCTGGGTTTAGGGAGGGACTGGCTAACCATTTATGAGATATGAATGGAATGTCCATCTGTTCCCGCTCTGTATTGTTTTGCAAATGTCCATTCATGTTTTTAGGGTCAGGAAATCCATTACAGATGTCATAGTTTGAAATGGAAAATAGTTCAGTCACCAGAATTCTTGCAACCCCATCTAAACCATCTCAATAAATCTTATTAAAGAGAACAAACAGGCAGCTTACCAGAGAGCCTGACACACTGACTTTTAAATTTTTATTTTACATATTTTGCCATCTCTGAAGAATGAAGCTCATGAGACAGGAACCAGCACTTGCCCAGGTAAAAATAACTTCAACACAAGTCAGATGCTTCCCAAGACTCAAAGGTTGGGTACCTGTTGACTTGCAGAAAAAGCCTAGAGCAATGACGGTGAACCTTTTTGGCACCACGTGCGCGCTCGTCAGGGCCATACTCTGGAAAAGCTGAACTTCCGGGTTCTAGCACGCACGCACGCACGCCCGACGATCAGCTGGCCAGCGCGCATGCGCAAGCTGGTTTTCTGCACTGCCGCACAAAGGGATTGCGCTCCAGAAAAGCTGAACTTCTGGGTTATGGTGTGCATGCGCACCCAACAATCAGCTGGCCAGTGTGCATGTGCATACTGGTTTTTGGCACTGCCACACGTGTGAAGGACAGCTGATAGTCGCGCACGCATGCACACCAGAAACTCAGATGACAAACAGGCAAGGTTGCCCATGCTGGGCGACACAGCTTTGTGTGCCATTTTGGGCATTTGTGCCATAGGTTTGCCATCACGGGCCTAGAGCAGGGATCAGCAACCTATGGCTCTGGAGCCGCATGTGGCTCCTTCATCCCTCTGCTGCGGCTCCCTGTCTCTCAAAATATGCTTCACAACCGCCAGTGTGCGACACCCACCGGCACACAATTTATTGAGCTTTTCGACCCCCAGTATGCCAACCATAGATAAATAATTTTTTTAATACATAGCATAAAGGTAAAAAAAACGATATATTCAGTGTTATCTTCATTTTAGATGTCAAAAGGGTTTTGTGGCTCCCGGTGTTTTGTTTTCTGTGGGAAACGGATCCAAATGGCTCTTTGAGTGTTTAAGGTTGCCAACCCCTGGCCTAGAGTTTAAATCCAAAATACAGATTTATGAGAAAAGCTTTGACTTTCATATGTGACTTTAGGTAAATCTTCTGCATGTATTGTTTCATTCATGTTCTGCAATAAAGAGTCAAATCTCTTTGAGTTATGACTGAATGTTTATTGCTGAGTAAGCCAATTCCAGAATAAGTTTAGAGTCTATAGAACTGAAATTTACAGTTAAGCCGAATAAGAAGCTGGATATTATACAGATAAGGTGTGAGAATGGAATAGTCACTGTTTTGCATCCAGAGTGGAGACAAGCCAATAAGCTGAAACTCAATTCAGAGAAGTTGGAAGTACTGTTAGCAATTGGATCATCGGTCCAGTTGAATCTGCCTGGGAGAAATTGTACTTCTTTGAGGATCAGATAGTAAGCATGGACAGAGTACCTGGATCTTTTTTTGAGAAGCCCATCATAGAGCTATCAGATTTGGCTTGCAAACTTCCTGGTGTTCCCTAGCTTGGATCAGGAAACCTGGAGGCCTAGAACTCTTTATTATTATTAATAATAATAGATAATTTGGATTTTTGCAACCCAGATTTGATAATGCCTAACTAATACCTAACAATTAAAAGCTGGCCATATTTTATTACTTGTGTTGGTCCCACTCTACTTTGGAGTCCAATTCAACGTTCTTGCCTTGAGTTTGAGAACATAAAAATGATCTGAAGTAACAAATTTAGCAAGGAATCCTAAACAAAGCATGACAGACTAGTGGCCACAAAAGATAAAGTCTTCTTTGAAGCTTCACATTTTTCCCGGTTGCAATGTATGGCTGTGAATGTTGGACCATATGAAAGGCTGAGCACCAAAGAATTGAGGCCTTTGAACTATGGTGCTGGAGAAGACTCCTGCGAGTCCCTTGGACTGCAAGGTGATCAAACCGGTCAGTCCTAGAGGAGATCAACCCTAACTGCTCTTTAGAAGGCCAGATCCTGAAGATGGAACTCAAATACTTTGGCCACCTAACGAGAAGGAAGGATTCACTGGAGAAGAGCCTAAAGCTGGGAACGATTGAGGGCAAAAGAAGAAGGGGACGGCAGAGAATGAGGTGGCTGGATGGAGTCACTGGCATGAGCTTAAATGGACTCCGGGGGATGGTAGAGGACAGGAAGGTCTGGAGGAACATTGTGCATGGGTCAGTAGTCAAACACGACTTCACAGCTAACAACAACAATTGCTATATTTTCAGCCTGGAGCAAATGCATTACTTTTCTTTCAGGCAATCTTGGCTTTGAAACTTAATTAATAGGCTTCCAATAAGCTGCTCTATTAGAATCTCTGACTGTTCAGCATCATAACCAATAATGAGGAACAATTATATCATACGATTATCAACAATGATAACTTACAGGGCAGATTTTATGCTCCCGCCCTAGAACTTATAGATAAAATGTACAGTAAATATGAAATACAGTTTTTTAGGTGCGCTCTATCCTATCTTCTTTGTCGATCACGGGACTTTCTTGATTTTTTTTTTTAAAATACGGATTTTATTTCTTCCTGAATGAA